>NC_079427.1:3949893-4004893 GCF_026213295.1 Gadus chalcogrammus
TAGCATAATTCCTATATAATAGTATAACATAATATTGTGTAATATAATATAATAGAGTAGTATATGCCCTTTATTTCAAAGAGAACTTCAGATCATTTCGGTTTTATATTGAAATGGTTTTGGAATAGATTAAATGCATAATAAACACACAAATGACTGCATTAAATGCATTGATTGATGTTAAATAAATGCATGAGCAGGCTATCTGAGTTCACATCGTTTCTTTATCATTATTGCAAGAAGCTCTACATATCCATATGAATTGTCTCACTAACTTGAGAAAAAACTAGGAATAGGCCCACGTTTTGAGATTAAAATGGGAATTATTCAGTAATAGAAAATGTTAAATAGGTTCAATATGATATCACACTTCCATGTCATTATTTTACCTTTTGTATGTTCTCCTACCGGATATCAAACAGATTACACTTAATGACGTCAAAATACGTCTAACCCCTGGACATCACATCATGTAATTATTTCAACCAACCATGAAATGTAGCTTTAATGTTCGTCTCAGACATACAGTATGCCTTTCAAGACCTCAGCTGAATAAGGCCGGAAGATCTTTCTATGCTTTATTTTAATATACTCAAATATAATTTACATATTAACAATGGTTCTGAAACAGGATATTCAATTATTCAAGAACAGAGACATGTTGACCTGTCTCAATTCCATGCAACCTGTGATCTATAAACTTGAAAGTCCTTTTTTAAAATGTAATAAATAATGTAAATGTTTAATGAGTTAATCGAATTCATTAAAAACAGTCCACTTTGTCTTTGGCGAATGTAAAACAAAACCTACAGAAACCTATAGGGGGAGACAAAGATTGTCAAACTTTCGCCAACATTCAGGACTATGCAGAAAAATGATAAATGTTCTACCCTTTTAAGAACAGCCAACCTTGCAATTCATTTTCATTTGATTTACAGGCCTATGTATTTATATTTCTTGATTTTAAACCTTAGCGGTAGACATATAGGACATATGGCAGGTCTGTCAGGATTATTATAAATATGCCCGCAGAAACACCACTTTAAATTATACCCACGCAATAAGAGAACAATAGAATCTATAATTTTAATCAATAATATTTGTTATCAAATCCCCACACAACAACCTGCTCAAATCCAGCCCACGCTGCTCCGAGCTCCTCTTTATGACTGACATATCCCTCCACCTATCATAAGGTGAGAGGCGCATTCCAGCGGAGGTATCAGCCAATCACCGGCTGAGGGGGCGTCGCCCTTTGGTTCCAGCTTGGTGGGAGGCTGAAGTTTGGGGATTTGAGGAGAGGCGGCGCGAGAGAATGGTGCACCCAGACCCGCCGAGTCGCGTGAGAATTCAACTCCTCTCAGATGCTGTCCCCGCGCAACTTTAACCACACATGCGCGGTTTTATAGGCTTGCGTTTTTGTTTGGAAAGTTTTAAAGCCCTTCTTTATCTCTGTGCATTCACACGTTTCAACAAATGGCTTGGATTATTCCTCAACATCTCCACCGTCCCCGCGCCGCGTTCATCCTGCTCGCGCTCGTGCTGACAGGTGAAGCGTCCGCGCAGCTTTTCAATAGTTATGGATTATCGTATGCCGTGCGACCCGATCTGGCTGAGGACGCTGTACTGGTGGCCAACAATGGAATACGCGTGCCTTTCGGGAGGTCCGTCTTTATTGATCCAATCAACGACCTGGTGATCCAAGTTCAGCCCGGAGATAGATGTGGGATAACAGTTCTGGACAATGACCCGCTGTCCCAAAGGCCCGGGCACCTGTCTCCCAAAAAGTTCCCATGTGAATTCGGTCCTAACGACGTGAAATACTCCCACTTCGGCTCTCGGAGCCCAGCCAAGGATAGAGTGAGGTTACAACTCAGGTACGACACCCAGACGGACACAGTGATTATCCCTTTCATGATGGAGGTGGAGGTCATCTTTACTCAGTTGGAAGTGCTGACCAAAAACATGCCCCTCACGGTGGAGAGGCATCTCGGCACAAGTAACCCGATTGACAAGAGATCACTGGAGTTCACCTTCGACCGAGGCACACACCAGTGTAAAATAGCATCGCTTTCCACTGGCAGTGCGATACCCAGATACGGAAAACTTGTGGATGATGGGAACCTGGGAACAATGTTTGACTGCGATGAATTCATGAATATGAACGTCCGTTATCAGCACACTTTCGCTCTGAAGTCGCCGAACAGAGATTATATCCCAATGTTCGTGGAACTACAAGATAAGGAGGGCAATTTGCTCAAACAGGAATTTTTTCAAATATTAGTGCGGATTAAGGAGGGGGAGGACAACTCGGCTCCGAAACCCAGCTTCGTAGCCATGATGATGATGGAAGTGGACCAGTTTGTCATGACAGCGATCACAACAGACATGCTGGCGGCGGAGGACATTGAGTCAATCCCGGATGACTTAATTTTCAACATAACCTCCCCTCTATCGTTCGAGGAAGGATACATAGTGAGCACAGACGACAGGAATTTGCCAATCACGTCGTTTTACCAGGGAGACCTGAAAGAGTTGAAAATAGCCTACAAACCCCCTGCCGTGGATTCTGACACTGAGAGGATTTTCCAAATTGTGTTTGAGATTGTCGACACAGAGGGGGCTGTGTCAGATCCCTTCGCTTTCATGATTGTGGTTAAGCCCATGAACACATTGGCCCCTGTGGTGACCAGGAACAGCGGGCAGCTGCTCTACGAGGGTCAGTCGAGGCCCCTTTCCAGCGCACACAACCTGGAGATCAGCGATGAGGACAACCTGGATAAGGTCAGGGTCGAAGCCATCGCAGGCCTGCGCCACGGATACCTCAGCGTTTTCGGCTCGGGGAGTAAGTTCTTCACGCCGGCCGACCTGGACGCCGGCGTGGTCGCCTACCAACATGATGGCAGCGACACGTACAGTGACAACATCATCTTCAGGATGACTGATGGCAAGAACGAGGTGGAGTTCCTCTTCCCCATTACGGTGGTGCCCACCGATGACGAGCCGCCGATCATTAACGCCAACACAGGTTTGGTTTTGTTTAAAAACCAGATCATGCTCATCTCCCCTCTCATGCTCAGCGCCGCTGACATCGACTCGGAGGATTCCACCATTTTATTCGAGATAGAACCGCCCTTTTCTGCCATCGGGCAGGTGATGCTGCGGCAGGCTGAGGCCCCGGAGGACCCATCCACCTGGAAGTTCAACGCTGAGGAAGAGCTCTATGAGAAGGTGGTCACCGATTGGGTGCAGCAGGACATCACAGACGGCAAACTCTTCTACAAGCACGTCGGGCCCCACAGCACCGACACCGTCATGGATCACTTTGTGTTCAGAGTTCAGGATGACAACGACCCACCCAACCAGTCGGGTCAGAGCTCATTCATCGTCAAGGTTCTCCCTGTCGACGACCTCCCACCTGACATTTACCCTGGTACGACCCTGCATATGACCGTCCATGAGTACCAGCTCACCTTCTTCCGCAAAAAGTTTCTCCGCTACACAGACCTGGACTCGGAAGACCGGGATCTGAAGTACACAATTGTCCAGCCGCCGACTGATACTGATGAGAACAGCCCTGTAGTGCTGGGATCAATAGTATTGACAGAAAAGCCAGACACTGAAGTCATTACTTTCACTCAGGCACAGATTAACCACCATAAAATCTCTTACAAGCCACCATACCTGGAGCTAGGAATTACAACTCACGTATTACAGTTTAAGTATATTGTGGAAGATACTTCCGGAAATCGTGCAGAGGGATTGTTTACCATCATTCTTCAGCCCGTGGATAACACGCCGCCAGAGATCACCAACTCCGGCTTCGGTGTCTTTGAGCGTGGCACCCATGTCATCACCCGTACGGAGCTGCACACTTCAGACACTGACACTGACAGCAGACAGATCTCTTTTACGTTGACACAGGCCCCGCTGCATGGCCACTTCCGGTTCATGTTCACCGACATGACCAAAGGGCACACGTTCAATCTGGAGGACATCGGACACGGCAGGATCTCGTACGTCCACAATGGAGACGAATTAACTATTGATTCAATACAGATAGACGTCAGCGACGGAGTGCACGTTGTTCCCATCACCATCAAGATCGGCGTGAAGCCCATCGACGACGAGACACCGACCATCACGCTGCCAGCGGGAACGATTGGCTCGTATATGGATGTCCTAGAGAACGGAGCAACCGAAATAACCACAAATGTTATCCAGGGACGAGACGAGGATACCGACGACCTCCGGCTGACGTATATCGTGGAGGACCCGCCGATATTCGGTCAGATCCTGGTGAACGGCAGGTGGTCTGACAGGTTCACCCAGGCTGACATCATCAGCGGTCTGGTGCTATACGCGCACACCAGTGGCGAGATCGGCTTCACCACCAAAGAGGACTTCTTCAACCTCACCCTGACCGATCTGTCTGACGAGTGGACCGTGGGGGGTAACAAAATCACCGGGGTCCGAGTTCATGTGACCATACTTCCCTTGGACAGCCAGGCGCCAGAGGTTTTCGTGGGGCCACAGTACGTGGTCACCGAAGGTGGGAAAAGTGCTGTTGAGATCATGCACATCAGCACCAGTGATGTGGACACCCCAAATGACGACCTCCTCTGCACCATCATTGTCCAGCCGACGTCCGGCTACGTGGAGAATATCTCCCCTGCCCCTGGCTCAGAGAAGTCCCGATCGGGGACAGCCATCAGCGCTTTCACTATGAAGGACATCCGACAGAGTCACATTTTCTACGTCCAAAGTATTCACAAGGGCTTGGAGCCGGTTGAGGACAGGTTCACGTTCCGGTGCTCTGACGGCATCAACTATTCTGAGAGGCATTTCTTCCCCATCTCCATAATCCCCTCTAATGACGAGAAGCCAGAGATCTACATGAGAGAGTTTGTGGTGATGGAGGGGATGAACATAGTGATCGACACCCCAATACTGAATGGCGCTGACTCAGATGAACCGCCAGATGAACTGATGTTTATCATCACAAGGGGCCCCCAGCATGGCTACATACTCAATCAGCTCACCTCCGGCACAGTCACTGTCACTAACTTCACCTTAGATCAGATCAAAGAGGCCTCCAGCATCGTCTACGAACACGATGACTCCGAGACAACGGAAGACAGCTTCGATGTTGTTCTCACAGACGGAAAGTTCAGCGTGGAGAAGACTGTAATCATTATGATAATCCCCATCGATGATGAGACTCCGCGGATGGCGATCAATGATGGACTGGAGGTAGAGATAGGTGACGTGAACGTGATAAGCAGTACAATTCTAAAGGCCACCGATCTGGACAGCGAAGATAGCTCTCTGACGTACATCGTCCGCTACGGGCCCAGTCAGGGCTATCTGCAGAAGACGCCGGCCGACGGCTCACTACTAAACATCACTGTCGGCATGAACTTCACCCAGAACGAAGTGGACCTTGGGTTGATCGTGTATGTCCACAACGGACAAGAAGGGATCCGCGACCTCATCAAGTTTGACGTGACGGACGGCACCAACGCCCTGATCGACCGGTACTTCTACGTCACCATCGGAGGCATCGACATGGTTTTCCCCGACGTGGTCAACAAAGGCGTGTCACTGAAGGAAGGCGGCAGGGTGTCCCTGACCACCGACCTGCTCAGCACCACCGACCTCAACAGCCCCGACGAACACCTGGTGTTCACCATCACCCGAGCCCCTGCGAGGGGTCACCTGGAGTGCACGGACACCCCTGGAATGCCCATCGCGTCCTTCACTCAGCTACAGCTGGCGGGAAACAAAATCTACTATGTCCACACAGCGGATGACGAGGTGAAGATGGATAGCTTTGAGTTTGAGGTGACAGATGGCTACAACCCGGTGTTCCGCACCTTCCGTATATTAATCACCAACGTGGATAATAAACGTCCCGTGGTAACAATGCACGGCCTCAGCATGACCGAGGGAGAGAACAAGCTCATCACACCCTTTGAGCTGACGGTGGAGGACAGGGACACGATGGATCACCTGCTGAGGTTCACCGTCACTCAGGTGCCGGTCCACGGCCGCCTGCTGTTCAACAGGACCAGGCCCGTCACCTCCTTCACCAAGCAGGACCTGAACGAGAACATGATCACATACAAGCACGACGGCACGGAGAGCGCCGAAGACAGTTTCTCCTTCACCGTCACGGACGGCACCCACACCGACTTCTACGTGTTCCCCGACACGGTATACGAGACCCGCAAACCCCAGGTGATGAGGATCCGGATCCTGTCGGTGGACAACGGGGTGCCCCAGATCTCAGTGAACAAAGGCGCGCCCACGCTGAGAGTCCTGGACACGGGTCACCTAGGCTTCCTCATCACCTCCAAGACCCTGAAGGCCCAGGACCGAGGCAGCCGGCAGGACTCTGTGGTCTTCAGGGTCAGCGTGTTCCCGGAGCACGGCTACCTCATCAACCTTGGTAGAGGAAACGCCACGGTGTCCAGCTTCACCCAAGGTAAGACTGCACTACCATCCACCTCATTGTTCCTCAAACAATACATCAACTATGTAGAACACTGTGTTTGTGTGTGTGTGTGTTTGTCACGCCGGCGCCGCTGGCGTCGTGCTTTGAATTCCCAGCGATGCCGGAGCCCACTTACTCTTAACTCATTATGCGTGTTGTCACTTTGCTAATGGCTCTATCCTCGGAGGTACACAGGAGAGGGAGAAAACAGCTGAGTTCAAACACCAAGGTTTTAGGTTTCTCTCCAGAGACTGCCTGTTTGTGGAGATGAAGTGTGTCAGCACCTTGGGCTGTCCGCATTTAACAGGAACTGTGATTTCTCTCCTTCTCTCGCTCACCTCTGCTGATGCATTTCCCTTCCCGGAGAATTAGCAGTGTTTTGCATGCACCGCAGTAACATTTTCTCATGGAGGGGCACATGGGGTTGGTGGGGGGGGCGGGGGGGATTTGCAAACATAAGGAGAGAAGGTGTGAACATGAAAACACACCAGAGGGAGGGAGAGCTGTTTGTTAGGGATTACACGGCAAACGACGGGCTTTTACAAACACGGGTTGTCAGACTCTGCTGTTGTAAACGAACCCCAGCGATAGGAGGTGGGGGTGGGGTGGTGGGGGGGGGGGCAAGGAGATCAGTGCACACTCCATCTCCACATACTTCCCTCCCTGTATTTACTCTGTCATTCTTCCCCCCCCCCGCTGCTCCGGCGGCCTGTTCAATATTTCAAGCGTTCTCACCGGGGTAAACAGACAGTAAATAAAGCCAACGTCCCCAGGGTGTCTCAAAAGATGTGCCTATGCATTTTTATGAGCGGACCCCTTTGAAGGGAAATGTTTTGACATCAAATATTGAAGATGCGAGGGGAGGCCTGCTCCTCGCTATCCCCGCCCCCCCCCCCCCCCCGTTCCGGGGCGACGAGGAAAGCTCGGCGCGGCCCCCCCGTTCAAGATGGCAACAGACGAGATGAGACTATTTTCTCCCTCAGCGGCGTGTGGCAGTGGAGCCGTCGCTTCTGCTCACAGCGAAAGGCCCAGGACACAGTTAACAGATTCATACACAAGGGGCATAATTCAGGGAACGGGCGGGAAAAGAATTACTCTGCCTGCCGTAGGAGATAGCACAGTGGCAGGGGAGACACTTGGATTGGAGAATAGTGTAAGAAAATATACGACGAAATATACTGAGCGAGGAATTATACCCTACCGCCCAGGGGCGGATCTAGCCATTTTGGGGCCCTAGGCAAAATATAGACACGGGGCCCTCATTTTTGAAACACGTACACAAAACAACTAACCATCCCAATATTCTTAGAATCGCAATAAACCCATAGTGCACTGCCACTCAACTCTCCACAGTAAAATCAGTTTCAGATATATATATATTTTTTTTCATTTTTTTTTTTTGGTTGGGGCCCTAGGCACTTGCCTAGGTTTGCCTAATGGAAGATCCGCCACTGCTACCGCCACCACCCAGAAGTCCTGAGAGAGCGTGGCCTTTCTTTCAACTGTAGTCCATAATCTCTTTGCACTGACCTCATGGTCCTCTGTGTTTGTCTTTCAGCCGAAATCGACGACATGAAGATATGCTACGTGCTGAAGAACGGAGACAACTCTACGAGTGACACCTTCCACTTCTCCATCGAGGACAAAGGTGAGCTTAAGTTCTGGATGGATGATTGTACGATGTGTGTTTTTCAGTTCTGTTTGTGTACAATGTGCTGCAGTCAACCCTTTGGCAAGATCAGAAGCGTGTGCCTTTCCTATGCTAGTACTTAATGGTTTTAAGGAGGTATTTGGATTAATTAATTTCATGAAGGTGGAATTATTTAACAATTGGTCATAACCATTATTACAACTATGAAATTAAAAGTTCCTCATATCCCCTGCATCCTTAAAGTACCACTAGGGGTACATCATGTACCCCAATTTAAGAAAGACTGATCTAGTGGTTTGGGTTTCAAATGACCTTCATCAAAAGATTCACTGTAAGGCGCTATGGATGGAAGTATCTGCTGAATGTGATATGTTATAGAACGCTTTGTGCGCTATTTGTCTTCCACACCTAAGACCTAGCAAGAGAAAATAAATCAGCAACCCAGAGACAAACATATTGAGAGAAACAATGGGCGAAGAAAAGCCACAAGAAAAACAACCCCTTGGGCTGCCTTTATTAGTCTTCATAAAGAAGCGTTTTTTCTGCAGTGGTGGGGGAACTAAATTTTGCTGATATTTTCTGTCACGCCCGCTGCCCTGCTCCAACCAGCAGTTAAAAAACCATTTAGATGTCAAGGCCGCCTGGACCATCAACAACCTTTTTTCCGGGCCGTCAATGATGGCAACCTTGAAGTAGATATCTTTAAAAATACGGCTGTCTGCCAATAAGAGCTAGGGGCACAGGCACAAACACACACACGCACGCGTGCACACGCATGCACACTGTTTATTTTCCCTTTTATTTTTACTTCCCAGACAACACTAAATATCGATCGTTTATGTCCCGAGTCTCGGTACATTGCATTTGTAAAAAAGTACAAGGAAAAAAAAAAGTGAGCCTTTCTTTGTGTCGGCCATTACCCGAAGTAGCTCCGTTGACAGTGTGTTATTTCTTCTGCTCTTTACATTCAAACGGAGAACACAAAGGATCCCTCTCCCTCGGAGAAGGGCCTGGCTTTTCAACAAGACACACTTAGATAACGGATCCTTCCCATCCTTCCACTGGCGACCGCGAGACGCTTCTGTGGCTACAATTAGCGCGCAGACAGACTAATGGCTGTGCTAACAGGTAGAGGGGCCGTTATTGGGGCTGTGGGGCTGAAGTTATGGGCACACGCTCGCGGCTCTTCATGGAGAAGGAGCTGTTGATGTGGCCACTCTGTCTGGGCTCGCTGCGGTGGCCGTGCGCGTACAGAGCTCCGTTTTGTTGAGTCAAGCTCAGTCGATTCTCCTCATTATTCGCTCAATTGGGCTATTTGTCATGGATCTCTGTAGGCCTTCTCCTCCACCTCCTCCTCTGTTTCGGTCGTGCCTCCGGCTTCCAACAGTCACTCCATCTTTCAATCGCTCTCTCATTCACTCTCACTTTTTATTTTAGATGCCTTTCTCTTTCGCTCCCCTTCCGTTTCTCCTGTGCTCTTTCTCAGACTCTCTTTCCCTGTCTCTCTCTGCATACGTCTTTTTATCTCTCTCTCGCTATCCCTCCCCCATATCACTCTCCCCCTCCCTCTCTCCCCCTTTCTTTACATCTATCTCACCCTCTTTATAACTACCTCTCTCTCTCTCTCTCTCTCTCTCCCTCCACCTGTCTCTCTCCCTCTACTGATCCCCCATCTCTGCATCGCTTTCATCTCTCTCTCTCGCCCTATCTCTCTCTCTTGCCCTCCCTCTGTCTCTTTGTCTACCCCTCCCTATCTCTCCATCTTTCTCTCCCTATCTCTGTCTACCATCTATCTCCCTCTCCGTGTCTACCGCGTATCTCTCCCTCTCCGTTCTCCATACACATCCTCGCTCCCTGGTTCCGCAGGCAGGCTGAGCGATGGCTTGCTCTCAGAGAGATCTCGTCGATATCAACCTGGAGAGATGGATCAGAGGACTGCTGCTGTTAGCTCCTCACGCCCGACAACCACCTCCTCCCCTCCTCCCCTCCTCCTCCTCCTCCACCCTGTTAAGTTGGAGCGCTTCACAAACCTGAGGCGCAAAGGGGTGCGAGGCCAACCCGCGGGGCACGCACAGTCTTTATCCCAGTGCTAGGCTCCTCGTTTGAACTTCTCAGCGGTATCATCAGACGTGGTTATGAGTGTGTTTCGACGAGGCTGGAGGTTCAATGCCTTTGTGATGAGCCTCCTTGTGGAACGACCCCACGTACGCGGCCGGGGTTTCTCTCTCTTTCCGCCTACGTTCGCAGGGCTGCACCGGTGCATTGTGGGCCACCAGCAAGGCCTAAAATACCCCCGGTGATGGAGGCTAGGGTGGTGGAATGCTTTGAAGCTGCACACAGAGCTCCTCGGGATCACTGCTTTGATTCCTGGGAGCTGGGATCCATTTTTAGGGCGCGTCACAAACACGCCTGAACCACACAGGCCGCTGCCGTCGCAGCTGCATTGTGTTGTTCCTGCACTTTTCTGAATACGTTGAGAGTCACAATACGGCCCTCACGATTGGATTACCCAAGCATGTTGGGTTTCTGCACGTGTATGTATGTGTGTTAATGTTATACTCACATAACTGCTGATTATATTCAATACAATTATATTCTAAAGTGACAAGTACAGTTGTGTGTGTGTGTGTGTGTGTGTGTGTGTGTGTGTGTGTGTGTGTGTGTGTGTGTGTGTGTGTGTGTGTGTGTGTGTGTGTGTGTGTGTGTGTGTGTGTGTGTGTGTGCATGCATGCACCTGTGGGTGGGTCTGAATACAATTTGTGAGCTTGTTATAATTAGTGTTAGTGAGATGACTGGACAGTGATTTTGGATCATGTATTTTTGAAGTACATTCACATGTACAAGTTGTCATTCGAGAGCTGTTTTATCCAGAGCCACTGAAAAGTGCTGATGAGAAAAATCAAAACAAGTATTTCGTGAAAGGTACACATTTATCTGCTCTTCTGACACCTTTTAATTAAAATCAAGTGGTTGACTTAATGCCAGAGAAATTTTATTCGATCAAAAAATGGAATTTGATGATAGATTATGATATTAATGATCATAATTGAAAGGCAGAACTATTGCCTATTGTTAGGAGGGTATGCCCAGATGCGGATTTACCTGCATTAAGCTAATATCTTAAATATAATCAATCAAACGATCAGCCAACTGGGATACAGCGCCAGACACTTCATCTGGTCTTCTCAAACGGGATAAGAACCCCGCAGAACTCTCCAGAACTGAACTTCCTGTGTTCGGTTTTGAGCCGTCAAAATGGGGGAAATGTTTGTTCAAAACGCGGTGCCATCCATTGCACTCCATCTCAATGCTCTTGGCAGCTCGTACCTTGGCTGGCATCGAACCAGCGGCGAGTTCATTCTGTGAAAGCTTCTGGTGCAGATGGATTATGCTGATGAATGCCACGGTATTGACCTATTTAGGCTGAGTGTGCATGAGTTTAGCTCCTGGCAGCCGACTACCTACTTTGTGGCGTGATGCGATTTGAACTGTAGAGCGAGACTTTATAAATCTCCGGGGTGGAGAACATTGATGGGTCCAAGTTATAATCCTCTGCTTTCGACCACGCTGCACTTTTTTGTCTTTTACGCGTCAGAGACGGTTACAGTAATAGCCCAGGCTTTGATTTGCAACAGACCAATCTTTGTGTTTTATTAATGCAAAAAGAACGGGTCGTCCTTCCGAGAAGAACGTTAAGAAGTTTGACGTTGATCGAGCACCTCTCATAGGGACAAATTAAATTTTTGTCATTTTGGGGACGCAGGAGGAATCCCTGTCTCACTCAATTAAGCCGGCGTAAACAAACCGACCAGATGGGCTTTTCACCCAAAATAACAACATGACAATCAAGCGCCGTCCAGAGAAGCTTGTCATTTTTAATTGGTGTGTCGAACAATAAACGAGGGCCACTCACTCGGTTGAATGGAGCAACGAGGCACTTAACCCATCGAGCAACTCCAAGATCCCGGACAATGCATTCTTTGCATAATTGAGGTGCGTCGGGCATCGATTGGAGGTAGCGGGAGGAGAGGCTGAGGTGCTTGGTGACCCCCCGGAGGTCTGAGAAGATGAGCTCCTACTGGAGGGAGTTCAGCTGATGGGATTTTTAGCGGTGAGGCTGAGTTCAAGGTGCCTGGGTGATGGCATGCACGTTGACAAGGTGTTCTCTAAAGATGGTGGCAGTAAAGGTTGTGGTGGTGGTTGGGATATCCGTAGTAGTAGGAGGTAGATTTTGGTTCGAGATGGTTGCATTTAGATTAGTGCTGTCAAGCCATACAAATATTTAATCGCGATTAATCGCATTAATGTCATAGTTAACTCACGATTAATCGCGATTAATCAAATTGCTAAATAACCCTTGATTTCTTTGTCCCATTCATTTTTCTCATTTTAATGCTCTTATCAACATGGAGAAGTGCATCGGCTTGCCTAGTGCAAATGTTTTTTTATTGATAAGAACATTGGCATATACTGATCAAAAAAAAAGCTAGAGTGCAATTAAACGATGAAAATACAAACATGCTGCCTCGAACATAGCAGTCAGGCTACTGCTTCTTTGTTTTGAGCCAAAGAAAAAAAACTAAACTATTTATATATATTTTTAAATTAATAAATAAATTGCGTTAATTGCGCGATAAATAAATTAACGCCGTTCAAATTGGTTTGCGTTAATGCCGTTAATAACGCGTTTAACTGACAGCACTAATTTAGATATTAGGTTTGAGATGGTTAGATTAAGGTTAGGGTTTGAGAGGGTTACGTTTAGAAGGGTGGTTAGAGATGGTTAAGGTAAGGTATTATGTTAGATATGTTTATAATTGTTACATCAATTGATCTATGCATCTTAATATCTGAACAATTCCCCACATTTGTAGGTTGATGGGGGTTTTTCCTTTTCAAATTATGATCATATAGGACTATAATTATGTGTTTATTCAATATTCATTCGATATCACATCACACAACACATATCACTGAAAGAGTAGTGTATTGCATCGGAATGAGGAGAATGGTGTTTGAATTAAATATACATTTTGATAGAGTGTTAATTGAACACTGCTCAGCGATGCTGGCGTTACTGGTGTTGGTGACGGTGTTGCTGGTGGAGGGAGAGGTGGGGGCAGCTGGGGGGGGGCTCTGTATTTATCCACCGTGTCAGGATGTGGGTGGAATTGGCCGTGGGGGGGGGGGGTGACTCTGTTCACGTCTGAGTTCATGTGTGACTTTATGTGTGTTCACTCTCTGTGCTCACCTGCTGTGTGAAGTCCCACTGGGAGCAACAGGAGACCTATAATTACTGAGAAAGTGTCAGCTCACTTTCTGACAACAAAATCTATCTCTGTTTATGTCTATGTTTTGTTTGTCGGGTGGTTGTGTGTTGGTGGGTGCGTGGGTGGCTCTGTATGTGTGGGTGTGTGTGGTTGTTTGTGTGTGTGCAGGTCGCTGGGTGTGAATCGCTGGATGATGTGGGTCTGTTTAACGTGTGTGCATGCTAACTAGTTCGTTTTTTCTGTTTTTTGGCAGTCTCTTCAGACTTTGCCCTACCAACCTACACAACAATAACATGATACATGGGAATGTGTTTCCTCTGACATATATGTATGTCAAATTCCAGGTACACAGGTTGATATAGTTTCACACAAAATGTAATGTAATACTTTGCAACGCATAATATGTTATACGTGTTCTCTTCTCGAATTGATTTATTAGTATTTGATGAGAAGCTGGTCAACCAAAAAGTTAATTTCCTCTCCTGGTTTTAAAGTTTCACGTCATTGGTTCCTCTTGAGGTTAAGAAGAGGATAGTGTGCTATGTTTGAAGAACGGATGTTTTTTTAAAACAAACCACTCTACAGTGGTGCTTTGTGAAACACATTCCTTGCAGGAAAGGTGTTTTCTACCTAGCTCGCTGCAGCTTAAGCAGAGAGAGCTAGAGATTTACCTCTCCTCTCCTTGTTCCAGAGCATGTATGCAGTACGCATCTAACTGAGTACAACTGGGTATTACTTATTCTTGTTTCCATTATGCATTAGTTTCAGGTGTATATTGTAGCAGTATATCAGTTTGGATGGTTTAGGTATTAGATTAGAGATTATTACATTACTTTAGGTTAGAGACGGTTCAGTTGAGTCATTAGGTTAGAGTTAATTAAGTTTTGGCGTTGGGTGAGAGATGGTTCAATTGAAGTTTTGGGGTTTGAGATAGTTAGGTTCAGGGGTATTTGGTTAGAGATGGTGAAGTTCAGATAGAAGGTTGAAGATGATGGTAAAGTAAAGAAGGTTGGAGAATATGATTAAGTTACGGTATAAGGTTAAAGATGGTTAGATTTAGGCATCAACATAGAAATAGTTAAGCTTAGGTATTAGGTTAGACATTGTTAGCTGAACGTGTTCAGTGAGAGAATGGTTGCTTCTGGGTGTCCGGCTGTCCGTGTGTTTTCTCTGTGAGAGACCCTCCGATGCAATGAGCCAGGCTCCACCTCCAGCCTCCAGAACTCCGGGGCGGCCATTTGTCCTAGCGTCGGAGCGTCGGAGCGTCAGAGAGCCGTAGTGCCGTCCCTAATCACAAGTTATTGCTGCGAACGCTCAGGGAACGCTGGGATTCATTTCCTGCTCCCTGCTCCTCTCTCTAATCCAGCGTCTGTGGAGGATTATGTTTGTTTGGGGGGGGGTTTTCCTTCCCCTTCCCGTTTTTTTTTCCATCGCCCGCGGCCCGGTGCCGGCCAGCCCGAACGTGCCCTCACACGCCAATGCGAGGCGCAGCGCGGTTTCGACGTGTGTCGGGTAGAAACCTCAGGAAAAAAGAGATGAGTCATGGGTTTTACTGCGCTGTCTCTGTATGCTGTTATTAATCAGCCTCGACCAACTCACTACACTGGGTGGTATTGCGTTCCTCTGTCCTTGAGACTGATCGTATGTCATACACACAGCTTGTGTCCTTTACTGACACATTAGTGTCCGTGTGTGTGCCTGTGTGTGTGTGTGTATGTGTGTGTGTTTGTGTGTGTGTGTGTGTGTGTGTGTGTGTTTTTATGTATTTGTGTGTTTTATGAATGTGTGATTGTGCAGGTGTGTGTCTGTGTGTGCGAGTCTTGTGTATATGCGGTAGGTGTCAGTGTGCGCGTGTGTGTGTGTGTGTATAAACATGTTGTCATACATGAATCCTTGAAAGGAATATTTCTTTAGAAGCCGTGGTAAAGAGAGCCGTGGGGGGGCGAGGCAGCTCGTAAAAAGATTCACGAGACATTTTATTGTCGGACCTAAAAAATGTTGTGTTCAACTGCGATCAAACATCTGGGAGTTGATTACAGAGTGGTTCGAGGGGGGAAACATCTGCTCTCCGGTGAGGAGGAGGAGAAGGAGGAGGAGGAGGAGGAAGAGGAGGAAGGGGAGGGAGGGGAAGGGGGGTGAGAGGAGGTAGAGAAGAAGGAGGGAGGGCGGGGAGAAGAGGGAGGAGGTGGTTCAGGAGTGATAAAGGAGAAGGAAGAGGGCACGGAGGAAGTGGGCGCGAATGGGAACGGGGACAAGGAGGAGAGAGAGGAAGAGAGGAGGAGGACGTGGTGGAGGAGGAGAGAGGATGAGCTGGAGGAGGAGGAGGAGGAGGAGGAGGCAGGATGGATGGATGGATAGGAGGAGAAGGGAGGGGCGAATGAGGAGGAGGGTGGGGGGGGATATGTGAATTACAGGCACGATCTGAGCTCATCTGATCTCGGTGTGGAGTTTTGAGTTTCTTCACGTTCTGGTGGTCATGTTCATCTGGTTCTCCACCCGTATCTCCGCCCGTCCGTCCGTCCACATGGTGACGGAGGAGGAGGCTGCCAGCGACGGGCTGCACGGCCAGGGGATGTGTTCTGTAGCGTTATTGTGTTCTGGTTCATGGTGGATCCAGCTGTCATGAGAAGCGCTCTTGGATTTGAAACGAGATTCATTTCTCATCAGCTCAAACAGCTGTGATAATTACAGATGTAAAATTGTCGGAGTGAGACGTATATATATATATATATATATATATATATATATATATATATATATATATATAACAGAAAGACAACTGAATTAAATGTGATGCTATTCGATAAAAGCAATCACAGTCAACAAACTAATCTAAACATATATGTATTTATACAGAGCTTCAATAATCATGGGTGGGGAGCAGATTTGTTTATACAGTGGATATACACTTTATTTGATTGGACAGTCAGACAGACAGTCAGACAGACCGACCGGCAGACTAAATTATGTTCACCTGAGTTATTCAAGGTATATCTGAGCGTACCAATATTTGATTATCAGTCCTCGGGTGGAGGAAGTGGTGGAGGTTCCGCACTGCTGGAGTATTCATGTCCTAGCTCTGGAGAGAAATAGGAGTACCGCACCCCCGGCTCAACCCAACCCCACTCAAGATGAAAATCTCTTCCTGCTATAAGACCACACACTCGAGACCAACCACCACCCCTCTTCCCCTCCCCCCCCCCCCCCCCCCCCCCATCCTGCAAACCCAGCCAGGATAAGGATCTACCACTTACACGGCAAGGGGCAGGCGAAGAAAATTCCCAAACTTGGGTGTCTATGAGCGGTCCAAGTCCAGACGTGTTCCCTGGCTGCTGACTGGTGTCGTTACCACCGACTTTAGGATCCCCTCGGAGCAGAACGAGAGCGCTCTGGCGCCTCAGGAGCGTCTGGGTGTGTCTGTACGCGTTTAACCTCCAGCTGCGAAGCCAACGCGACGTTGGCGGCGAAGATAAACACGTAAAAGAAACACCTACTTTACCCGGGCCGGGATTAACGCCGGCTGGAGTGCAGGCGACTTAACACATTTTTTACACGGTGTTGATCGGTCGGTGACAGCGCGGCTCGGAGAACACCTCGCATCCTGCTGGGGTCCCTCCCCTCCCCCCCCCCCCCCCCCCCCCCCCCTCTCTCTCTGCTCCCTTACAGCGGATCAGTGCTGGCTGCGCTCTGCTAAATCAGCCTGGGTAATGTGTTTTCCGGCCCCCGGACTCCCAGTGGTGCGGGGCTACCCGGGTCTGTCTCGACGCTGCTGTGTAAGCGGGGCATTGACAGCTGGCCCCGGCGTGCATGCGGCAGCGCGCCGTCGTGCCTCTGCATGGGGCTGGGTCGTACCAAATGGTGACGCAGACCCCTGCGAGATCCGTGTGTGCAAACGGCGCTGCATGCTGGGACGCGTGGCTGTGTACATAGAGGTGAAATGCACACAATGGGGCTTCGCGGCGGGGGCTAGTGCGCGCCTGCGTTTGGACGGATGCATGCACGTGGCATGCATACAAGAGCGTAATCATCACACATGAATACACGCACACACACACACACACACACAATGCAATCTAAGTGTGCGTGTGCATGTACACACGCGTGCACATGCAAACTCAGATTGCACAGCGGTCTCTTCACTATCGCTGGCTCTCGCTCACATGCGCGCATATTCTCAATCAAGAACAGACACGCACGCGCAGTGATGCAGGCTCTCACATATGCACACACCGACACATACACACACACACACACACACACACACACACACACACACACACACACACACACACACACACACACACACACACACACACACACACACACACACACACACACACACACACACACACACACGCGCGCACACGCACAAACATTCTCACAAACTCACAGTCTCACCAACGTGCAGGCATTCGCACTCACTGACTCACTCACTCTCTCTCGTTCTCTCTCACACACACACACACACACACACACACACACACACACACACACACACACACACACACACACACACACACACACACACACTTCACACACACACACACACACAGCCACACACGTAGACACACAAGCATACAGCACGCAGTCACGCACGCACACACAAACACAGACAGTGTTGACAGTGCAGCTTGCAGGGACGGTGTGGGAGCCTGTGGTGACAGATGGGGTCCTGCTAAGATGTTTTCTGCCGGAGGCCGGTCCTCACAAGTCTTAAAAGCGAGGACTCTTCTCTCTGGGAGTCTCAGATGTTGTCTCTTCTTTAGGCCGGCCGGCTGCAATGATGTACGCACGAACAGACACAATTAAGCCTAATGATGTCATCGCCAGAGAAGCTCTGCAATTCATCGTCTTTCATGCTGGTGGGGTGTCGGAGTGTGTGTTTGGGTCTATTGTCTGTGTGTTTGTGTGTGCATGTGTGCGTGTGTGTATGTAAATGTTTGTGTTGGCGTCTGTGTGTGCGTGCGTTCTGGGCAACGATATTGAGAATTTTACCATAATCTTTCATCGTGCTTAAGTGGGGGTGAGAATGTGTGTGTGTGTGTTTGTGTGTGTGTGTTAATGTGTGTGCGTGTGTGTGTGTGTGTGTGTGTGTGTGTGTGTGTGTGTGTGTGAGAGTGGGAGTGGGAGTGTGTGTGTGCTGTAGTCAAGACCGGGGGGCACCCAGTTTCCCTTTCACCACCATGACCACCATCACCACCTGCTCCCCTCTCCGGTGGAAGTGAATGCTCACCTGGTGGGAACACACCTGGTGTCCCGGGGAGATGAGAGGGAGCAGAGAGAGACGGGGGGACGGGGGGGGGGGTTGGAGATGAAAGGTAGAGAAGTGATTTGATGGGGGACGGGCGGGGAGCCTTCTCTCTCCGTTACCCAGCCTTACTCTGCAGTTCATGCCAGGCGACATGCTGTAGCCCCCCTAGCCGCCGAGGGAAACGCTTAGCAGGAAATAAATTTTGACGAGTCTACCAGCGGTCAGTGCATGTCGATTGTCCAATCACATGGCTGAACGCACACACCGCACAGCGCGCTCCTTTGCATAAAGCTAATCGAAGTGAAACGTTTTTTTCTTATTTCAACGGACCAAGTTGACGCACCAAACCCCGAGCCGTCCCATGATCCTTTGCGGCACACATCTGATTCAAAGTCTAGGGAGCACGCTGGCTCTCTTCATTAGCAGCACGCGGAGGAGCAGGGCCGTCAGGGGGAACGGGAAGCACAGCCGGCAGCGTCTGGATATCTTCTGCCTCCCACTAGGGCAAGAGTTGGCCCTCGTACCCACACCAGGGACATGTTTTAATAGTTCCAGAAACATCTCCGGCTTGCTGGAGGGATGTTTCTGCGCCGCCATGCATGAAGCTGAGTTGGGCTCGTCTGAACGCGGTTGCTTGTATTCAATGATGTTTAATTGCTTAGTAATTTAGTAATATGACAGTTTTATCAAAAACGCTCAAGACAGATGTTAAATACCGTGAAAATCTTTTGGTGTGGAAGAAATGTCAAACTTAATTTCTTGTTTTCTCTAACCAACCTTCCTGCGAGGTCGCAGTGAGACACGACAATGAATATTTCACAAGCGGAAAATCTGTTCAACCCAGCGACCACATCATCATAATAATAATAATATTCGTGTCTAGAGAGCACCTTTCAATACAAACAAAGTACGATTCACACGGAAACTCAAGTCAGCTTCAGGTCAAATGGAAAAGAACATAAAGCATAAAAGGAACCAAAAAAAAACACAATCGTCAAAGGACCAAGAATAACAAGTAGACAAAGTTCGCAAAGAAGAAATTGTCTCTTTCCGTTGAGATAATTACCTCTTAATGGTTCACTAAAATTTGTAAACATTGAGTGGGCGCTAGATGGGCCAACCATGCTCGGAAACATATGCTCACACAGACAAACCATCTTATATATTCCATGCACACTGAAAGATCAAACGTCACGGCTTGTCTATTAACTTACCATGCTTGAAAAAGGCTGGGGGCATTAAACACGGCTCGTTACCTCTCTGACCTGGGAGGTGTGTGATGGTCATGTGACTGCAGGTGACAAACGATCCTGTTAATTTGGTTATCTGCACGAGCAATTTGTAGCCTGCTAATGCTATCTTTCAGTGCTGGGGGCTTTGCCTATTTGCGTGTGTGTGTGTGTGTGTGTGTGTGTGTGTGTGTGTGTGTGTGTGTGTGTGTGTGTGTGTGTGTGTGTGTGTGTGTGTGTGTGTGTGTGTGTGTGTGTGTGTGTGTGTGTGTGTGTGTGTGTGTGTGTGTGTGTGTGTGTGTGTTTGGGTGTTGTGTATTTCGTGTGTATATGTGCATGCATTTGATCTAATACCAATTTCACACTGCACACTGCAGATTAATTTTCAATTATCCCATTAGTATTGGCTCCCACATACAGGAGCAGCAGGAGTGAATTTGTGAATATTCTTAAAAGCTTTTCTCCTTGCATTGTTTCTGGGGAGTGGAGATAATGACTTGCTTGTCCTGGGAGACGGGAAAAAAAAGTTGAAAGCGACATTCAGGAAAAAAGCTGGCACAAAACCGTAGCCTTTTATAAGTCTGAAGCTCAGAGGCCCCTTCCGTAGAGGAACACTTCAACAATTCATGTTTGCTCTTCTTCAACAAAATCCCAGAACTATAATCGATGGGTTTGAATTCCAGTGTGCTATTCTTGTTACGCGTTCTGACTATGTTGAGTCCCCTCAACAATATTTCATGTTTATTTTGTTTTCAACTGTGTTCAACTGTGCGTTTGTGTACACACCATATTATTTTCAACTGTGTGTTCAACTTCTAATGAACACACATCATTATCTATATTATTTTTATATCATTACCATACCTGAATTTAATTACAACAACCATATACAAGTTTAAGTTTTCTGAAGCTTTACGTATAACCAGACCAAGCCAGCACTGAACAATTCCAGCAAAAGACAGACTTAACCCTAAAGTATGAGATGGGATATTGTATTTTTAAACCTTTAAGGTTTCAAACTTTAATGTAGGGGAATTAACAACCTATTTCTGTCCCTTGTGCAACCAACAAGATCAAGCTAGGCCCTGCAAAGAAAGTGCAATATAACTTTTATTCCCTACTGTCACTGAGCCCATATCTTTTTTTTAGCAATTAAAAAATTGTATAGGCTGCAACATCAGGGGGATAAGTAGAAAACGGCAATGCCTACGCTCTATGGTTTTCTGATTGACCCCTATTTTGATGGTACCAACATTGTGATTGGCTGCTCTATGAGGAGATATATATATTGCCGGCCTTCTGATAGGTCATGGTGTGACATTATAGGCATTACCAGCATTCGGATTGGCTCATGTATGAGTCAATAGGAATTACCAGCGTTGTGGCTCATATATGAGGGAATAGGCAGTACAAGTGCTCTGATTGGCTCCTGTATGAGGGAACATGCTCTTCCAGCTTTCTGATTGGCTGCCATGCTAGGTAGAAGGGATTTGGGCTGTGGTGTTGAGAACAGATCGATGGTGACATTCAAACCGTGGGAGGGCTGTCTGACTTTGGGCCGGACAAATGCAAATGGCCGCCTTTGTAATTTTACAAAGAGCCACAAATCAAAACTGCTGCAGGATCATCTGCTTTCTAATTAGGGAAACTATGAGCAAACAGGACGTGTTTCAGATATCTGATGGGATATCTGTTGCCAAGAGTGGACAAAAGGGAGGAGGAAGGTAGAAAACTAATGGGAGAAAAACTAATTGGATATGTCTGATGAAGATGACAATGGAAATGATGATGATGGTGATGATGATGAGGATGATGATGGTGATGATGAAGACTGGGATGAAAGTTCCATGATGATGATGATTAGGGAAAAAGATTGCTATGTTGATGATGCTGGGATGATACTGATGAGGACGGTAAGTAAGAGGAAGATAGGGATGATGATGATGATGAGGACGAAGAGGAAAAGGATGATGATGATGCAGATGAGCTAGCCATACTAAATTGTTGTAGGACTTGAAGAAAAGAGACAAGCAGAGTAATTAAAGTGACGCAGACACAGTGTGTATATTCAACGCCTCAAAGCGTGTGGTGCTCTGCTTGAAGCCCTGGCAATTACTGCAAGAATCTTTAGTAATGCCACTCTCCTTGGGAAGCACTTTAAGAAACCATTATTGGACTTCTACCAATAATATGTGTTTGTCTGTGTTTGTGTGTTTGTGTGTTTGTATGGCAGTCCATATTCATTTGTTGGTTATGAATGTGTGTGTGTTTGAGTGTGTGTTTGTGTGTTTATATGTGTCTCCATATTTGTTTCTTTGTTTTGTGTGTGTGTGTGTGTGTGTGTGTGTGTGTGTGTGTGTGTGTGCGCGCGCGTGCGTGCGTGTGGATGTGTGTGCCGTTTGTCCGTATACATGATGGTGTTTACTGAGCATAAAAAACGCGAGCAGAGTGGGTGGCCTTTGATCGGCTGATGACCTGCAGTCATAGCAGGTGATGATGTCCCCTTGCAAGGGCCCTGAAGTTTCCTGTAAAGAACTATGGAAATGTGGAGGTGTAAGACCCCAGAGAGCTGATGGACTGATGCTCTGTCCCCCCTTTCCTCCTGTCCCCACACTGCAGCTGGAGTCAGGAAGTGACAAAACCCCGCTGGAGACGACAGACTCTATCACAGGCCCTGTTTACTCCAGCCTGATGGAGGGTACAAACTTATATTATTGCTATTTCTACTAGTGTTATGGTTATTTTGTGAGATAGCGAGGTAAGAAGGTGGGTAGATAGCAGGGCTGTTCTGATGTATGTTGTTCCTGGACATCTACGCTATCTGATCCAAAAAATACCCCATCCCAGGTTGTTGTTCAAAGTCCCTTTCTTCTTCCAGGCTTTATAAGAGAGTGAAAGTCGGGCTGATTCAAAGAGAAGTATGCTACTGTTCAGAGCGACCAACAATCAGCGACCAGCCAACACATGGCGTCAGAGCCCTCTTTGATCTTCCTCCATCTTAGAATAAACCCAGCACACTTCTCCACGCCAGAATGCCTCAGTATTAGAATCCAGGCTACCGGTGGGGGGGGTGGGGGGATTTCTCCCTTTTGAAGATGGGAACATAGCATGAAATGTCCACGTATGTTTACGCATTTTACAAAAAAGGTTTTCACCCAACTGGTTTTTTCGGGGAAATTATTTTCAAGGTTCGTGTTTATGATGACTGACGTTTCATTTCCCGGGCTCTGTCGGTGGAACACAGACTTGTGTCCATTGTGTGCGATTCCTTTAATCTCTGTGTTCCTTCATTCAGATTGTGCTTATCTGCACCGCGCAGGTCCTCTCCACTCCAAGGCTCTCTTTCAGCGCCCACAAAACCCCAGGTTCAGCCTCCGCCCTTAAGCCCTTACGATTCCAGCTTTTCACCTGGGGGTGTCTTCCCTCTGTGGCTAAACCCTTCCACGAGTGAGTGAGGGGGGGGGGGACTTTTAAAACATGCCGGGTACTAAACGGGAAAGCCGTGGCTCCGTCCAGCTCTGGGAAAGGCGCCCACTCTCCAGAGGCGAGACCGGGGCCGCCATTAGTATGGAGACCGCGTGCGACCCAGGGCCCGCAAGCTTTTTAAATTCACTGGCCTCACTCGAATGCTTTCAGCAAACACCCCCTCCCCCCCCCCCCCCCCACCACCCACCCCCTCACTGCCCACCGCCCACCGCCCACCCACCCAGCAGCCACATTATTCGCCCTGACAAGAGAGCAAACATGGTGCATTCAGAGGTCGAGAAAGGGAACATCCCTCTCTCTTTGTTTTAGCCCTCCGTGGCTGGTCCCCGTGTAGTTGCGTCGCCTCTCCTCCCCACTGTCGCTCTTTGTTTCTCCCTTCCGCTGACGTCCCTCGCTGGCGAGGCTCCTGAGCAGACAGGGCCAGGAGCGCCGAGCGCCTCTATTGGTCGAGGGGGTCTTTAATGCGTCGGTCACAGTAAACTGCTTTCTCGCCCCCCCCCCCCCGGAGAGCTGGTGGTGGCATCCCAATGCCTCCTGTCAGCCTGAGGAATGCATTAGGAGTGTCTTCACACGCTGGGGAGCGAGACACGAGGGACAAACAAGATTGTGGGGAGAAAAACGTTTTTTTTGTTTTTTTTTCGAAAGCAAGAAACAAAAAACCTTACACCAAAGCAGAGTGACATGTTATTGTTATTACATTTTTCTCCGGCAAAACGGGGATAAAATGTTCAAGTGTTCTATCCTATAAGTCCTTGTCTAAAAGCCCCCATTATACCCTGTTTATCCCTCTCTCTCTCTCTCTGCCCCCACTATCTCACTACCTCTCTTGCTCTCTCTGTCGCTGTCTCTCTCTTTCACTCTCCCTCTCTCACTCCCGCGCTCTTTCTCCCTTTCCCTCTCTCTCCCCATCTTGTTCAATCCGTCTCTCGCCCTCTCTCTCTCCTCCCCGCCCTCCCCCTCTCCCTCTATCTCCCCCGTCTCCACCCCCCCTCCAGGGTGCACGTGTTAGTTCAGAAAGCGGTCTGTGGGGGCGGTTATGCATCGCTGACCGGTAACGAGCCAGTCCATCTTTATATTTAATTTCCTTTAGTGGGCGAGCTAGCGAGAGCCAGCAGGGAAAGCGTCCGGCCCTGAGGCTATTGTTGTCAACACACACCTCCCACCCCAACCCCTACCCCTACCCCTACCCCTGGGACTTCCCCTCACCCACCGAGGTGCCGGGGGGTTAATTAGGACACCCACGGGCAGGATCGGGTTGGGTAGGGGGTCAAGGGGGTTTGAGGTAGGATGATTGGGGTTCTGGGTGTGCGGTGGGTGAAAGTCTTTGTCTGGCCTCCTTGAAACGGAAACCAAGAAACAGAGTTAACGGAGCGGTTTCTTTCACTTTGACCGTTGGGGTGTTATTCGTACTGATTTCTTACTTCAATGTCTAAAATGTTTTTCCGAATGGTTAAAGGGATAGTTTTATCACTGATAATAACGTCTTTCTAATGACTATTTATCTATCTATTTACTATCTATTTAACACCAGACGACCCTGCTCCAACATGACAGTGGTTGTGATTCTGAACCAGGACTGAGGTATTGGTGTAGGAGGTTTGATACCATATTCAAATTCTCGAGAATTGTTGGTGACTAGGATGTTGAAGCTGAAGTAGCACTCATTGACATTTGTCGAATATGAATTTTGTTTTTTTTCCTGGGAATCTGGTGACAGTGCCTATTTTCCCCATTAAACTGCATATCGCCTAATTAGTTGTAAACTCATTTTCCTCTGCAGTATGGTAACAGATGTGCGGTTGGAGTGTAACTTAACGTTGACACATCATTTGGATGTGTTCCCTAAAACCCTGCCTGATTTATTCATTCTCTGCATTTTCTCCTTTTTCCAATCTTTCGTGCGTCAAAGATTCTGTACTGGCCGTACAAAAAGAGCAGGGCCGTGAGGAAAATGTACATTCTGGCAGCCTTGCCCCTTAGAATGTCTCTCCGTGGTTTCCACCTCATTTGCAACCCTCTAAAAATGTCTCGGATGAAATATTAATGTTCGAATCACACAGAACTCGCCCTTCGCCTCATCAAATGGAATCAAAGCCTCGTTTCCCCACCTCAACTTTAAACCTAACAGAAACAAAATCGTCTGAATGGGTCCCGTGTCGAATGACACCCACGTCTCGACAGGCTGCTCCAGGTACTGATGGGGACACCGCCGCCACCCTGGACCCTCGGTCCGATAACCGGCTCTGGGTCGGACGGTACACTGTGTACCCCTCGCTAAGAGCCAGAACCAGCTGACAGAACCGGACGTCAGCCCCATCATGAAGCTCTTTGAAAGACACTGCTTGAACTGATATTCTCAAGCAGGGCTAATAGGCTTACCGGTAAAAGCCCCTGGGTTTCTTCATGTACTTCAGTCCGGTTATTTCCAGTCACATCGAGTGAGATATCAAACATTTTTCTCCCGATGCGACGACAGGGGCCTTGGCATAAACCCCCTTCGTGGGTGCTTTGTTTTCAAGGCCGAGCTGTCGGACCTGTGACGAACCATGCATGATGCATGTCTTCGTCGGGATCTGTTCTCTGTGTAAAAATTCCTGAAGCCCTAGAAGGGTTCCCCTTCGCTTGGTGTTTAGCCGGGTGTTTGTCGGGGCATTGGGGAAAAGGTGCCGTCCCGTGACAGCCAGTTAGTGTACCGGAGCGTGGCGCTGAATCCCCTGGACAGGGCTGACCTTTGCGACCAATCACTGTCGTTCTTTCACCCACCCACTTCTCGGGGCCACACATCATACGAACAGGAGTCTAAAGTTAAAAGTCCTGGGAAGTCTGGTTTCTCGTGGCTTTAAGAGCTGTGACTAACTATTCAATAATGTAGAAGACGGTTTTATCCAGCAACTGACATTGATTGACAGATCAATGTCATTAAGGACCAGATAGGGGCTACAGGGCATCTTAGCTCAAGGAGGATACAGACGGAGGGACTGCAGACATCAGGGGTTGAACCAAGAACCTTTCAGATAGGAGTCGATCGGCCTAACCACCAGAGTATCCCTGCCCATCAGAGCTTCTTGGTTTTGTGTGAATCTTGTGAAAAAGGTCCATGAGAAGTGCATGGTTAGCACAACCCGAATAGTGCACAGTCTACAAGCTGCGAATTTGAAAATTGCGGTTTTGGTATGCGTAATGCTAGAGTTTGAAACCAAAAAGTGCCAATGTTTATGTGTTGAATTAACTAATATGCTGGCAGCTAGCGGATCTGCACCGGGACAGTGTAAAAAGTTCCTAGTTACAGACTGCATCTGAGTTTAATCATCTTTTGATTGCTGCTTCAGAACCGAGATAGCGCCCATGCTTGCGCAGCCAATTAAAAATCAAGTCGCCTTATTTTGCCAGCCGCTCTCCACATCACATTCTGGTGGTCTAGCTATAGGGAGAGGAAGGATTTAAAGATTAAAACAGGGTGTGGGTACGTGGCGACGCGCTGAGACTGAAAAGGGGGGTATTAATTTCACTCAAGTGATGTTAATGATGTACAAAGCACTGCTACAAATTGTAATCGAGGAAAAGAGCATCTGTTCTTTCCGTGACTTTCCATGAATGCTAATATCTCGTGATTAGCCGACTGTCAGAGGGAGAGAGAGAGTTATTATCGCCAAGCTTTCGCCGCCGCTTCAGTCCCGCGGCCTGTGACTTTAACCCATAGCTCACCTCGTTTTCAGCGCCTTTTCCTTTCAAACGCTGCCGGCACAATATGGCTTTGACTTTGTGTTTATTTTTTGTTTTTGTTTTTTCCCCTGCCTGTAGGGCATTTATGATAAAGCTGTGTCCTTCCCACCAGTCCCCGAATAATAACCACGGTCTTCTAGCCAGAACAAAAGAAGTGCAACAGCCACACTTCTCAGCCGCTGGCGCCACAGCAGCAGCAGCTTTTATTTGGAAAGGTGGCGGCTTTAGGGGCAGTGGTCGGGGGATCAAGCTGACCGCCGTTCCTGTGGCGACCTCAGACTCCAGGTTCACGGCAGAGCGAAAAAAAAGGAGCAGCCGGTAGATTGTTGGTTGTGGCGCCGGGCGGGGTCACCTTCCGAAGAGGTCGAGAACCCCCCCCCCCCCCCCCCCCCCCCGTTGAGCCCAAAGTCCTGGCCGATCCCCGTGCCTCCCCTTAACCCCTCACCCGCTCACGTCTGGCCACCTCCCACCCTCCCCTTGAAGGGCACTCTCATTCTCACTCTCCAGTCCTTCGCCCCGCTTATAAGTCCCCTTCAGAGCGGCTGCAGTGGCGTCGCCGGGGGGGGGTCCAGAGCGTAGCCACCACCTCCGCCGTGTTTATGGCGTTCTGGTTCACTGCCCTGTACTGGCGGTGGGAGAGGTTTTAGAGGCTGTGAAATCCAAACATCCACCTAAATCTAACCACCGCTGGCCAACTCTCTGCCCGCTTATTGTTGGTCGGGGCTTTCAGTGATGAGAATATCTCTCGCTCTCTCTCTCTCTCTCTCGCTCTCTCTCTCTCTCTCTCGTTCTCGCTCTCGCTCTCTCTCTCTCTCCCTCTCTCGCTCTCTCTCTCTCTCTCTCATTCTCGCTCTCGCTCGCTCTCGCTCGCTCTCGCTCGCTCTCTCTCTCTCGCTCTCTCTCTCTCTCGCTCTCGCTCTCTCTCTCTCTCGCTCTCGCTCTCTCTCTCTCTCTCTCTCGCTCTCGCTCTCGCTCTCGCTCTCGCTCTCGCTCTCGCTCTCGCTCTCTCTCTCTCTCTATCCCCACTCTGTTCTCTCTCTTGCACATTCTTCCTCTCTCTTTCTCCCTCCCCACCGCTCACTCTGCTCTTCTGTCTCTCTCCCCTGTCCCTCCCTTTCTATCCGACTCTCTAGTTCAGTCTCTCAGTTTCTCTACCCATCTCCCTGTCTCCCTTTTTACCCACACTATCTCTCTCTATGTCCCCCTCTAGCTCTCTCTCTCTCTTGCTGTCTCTCATTCTAGCCACTTCTACCTCTTTTGTTCTTTCTTTTTCTAGCTCGAATACTCTTTATTGCCTCTTTTATATGACCAAACTCTACTACTATCACTCTCTTTATATTGCACACACATACGCACACTCACACAAACACACACACCCACTGTTGCCCATCTTCGCTCTCCCTCTCTCTCCCTCTCTCTCTCTCTCTCTCTCTCTCTCTGTCTCTGTCTCGGTCTCGGTCTCTGTCTCTGTCTCTGTCTCTGTCTCTGTCTCTGTGTCTGCCTCTATCTCCCCTCTTCCTCAATCTCTCTCTCTATCTTTCTCCCCTATGTCTCCCCTCGTCAATCTCCCTCTCTCTATATCTGTCTCTCTCTCCACCCTCTCCCTCCCTCCCCCCACCATCCTTCCCAGATCTCTCGCTCCATCATGTGATGTGTTCTCTCCTTCAGGAGGATTATGGCCTGTCCTCTTTACCTCCGTCATCGAGGTTAAGCGAGAAGAAAGAGAAAGAGAGAGAGAGAGAGAGAGAGAGAGAGAGAGAAAGAAAGAGAGCGAGACAGAGAGGGATAGAGATATAGAATAAGAGACCGAGAGAAAGAGAACAAGCGACAGAGAGAAAGAGAATAAGAGAGAGTAAAGAGAGAATAGAGACAATAATAGAGACGTAGGGAATAAGAAAGAGTGAAGAGACAGAAGGAGACAGAGAGCCTAAGAGAGAGTAAAGAGCCAGGGAGAGCCAGGACGAATAAGAGAGCGAGTCAAGAGACACAGACACAGAATAACCAGAGAGAGAGAGAGAGAGAGAGAGAGACAGCGTGTATCTCCCTCCATCCACTACATTACTCTAATTATCTGTGTGAAAATGCTGCCGATGGCCCCCCCTCCCCTCGTCATTATTTCCTCTATCTGTTCTGAATGGAGCTCCGCTAACCAGCGTGCCGCGCTCCCGCTCCCTTCCATATTGATCCAAGCGGGACGAGGGGAGTGCTCAGTGGGAACGTGAGGGGAGCACATTTATCTGAAAACCAACCAAATCGCTGCCTCCCCCATTAGTAGTTTGGAGGGAATGGTTTGGCTTTTGTGGAAGGTGTGCTGTTGTTTTTTGATATTTTTTTTATAGGAAGTGGCGTGCACATTATGGCAGGACAACATAGTAAAACGAACACTCGCTGTGAATACATTATGTGATGCATAATTATGTGCCCACATTTAACGTGAACACAGCATGATGTGTACACATTGTATTGATGCGTTATGACACAGACACATTAGGGTATGAGGACATCACGGTATGGATACGTTGTAATATGGACACATTAGGATGTGAATACATAACAATGTGACAAGACATGAATGCACTGCGATAGGAACACAAACAGACATTCCTATGAATAATTACATTTCTCTGTCCCCGTGAATCTCTTCTGCTCTATTCTTATCAGTTTCTTATTTGTTCCAACCGCCTCGCTTCAAACAAAGCTTACAACAAAGAATCCATTTCCTTGCCTGCGTTGTTCCTGAATTGATCTCATGTTTGTGCAACACCGGCGCGATAACATAAATGACTTCATGGCACAACACACGGAAAAAGTGGTAAAAAAAGAAACCCCCTTGGTGCTTAATATTTACTCTTTAGTCATTTAGCCAAAGCTTTAATCCCAGAGACATTCAGTGAATCCATATGTCATTAAAGGGCAGGTCACACCCTGTTTTAGCGTAACTCCTGCCAAACTCTTTAAAAAAATGCAATCTGAGCAGTCGTGATCGTCATAAATGTTTTAGAAAACCATTCCCGTCAGGTTCCATAGTAGCAGGTGGAGCTATGGAACGTGATTCAAATAAAATGCTCTAGGATGCCTACAGGTTAAACCGGAGCTACACCGGTTAGACATTGGAATCAAACCCGGAACCACTTCTGGAAGTCACACTCCCTCGCCTCTCGCTTAACTCAACTTAAGACACAATCTCAATTAGGGAAGAGAAATGAATAAACTATCCAACTTTGTTGAGGCGTGGAGGAAGGAACCACAGCATGTGTGAAGTCTATTAATCAATCTCACCTCCTTGCTAATGAATGAACAAAGACCCAACACACATGCACAGCCGATACACGCACACTCACAAAAAGACGTGTGAGTAGCTGCTATTGCTAATTGATCCAGGGTCCAATGTCAGGGCTTTTAAAAAGCTATGCATACAAGTAGGATATTAACAGAAATAAACATTTAACTCAACCAAACGAAAACATTGCTCCTAAGGTTGAACGTTTTTTTATTAGCGTTTTTTGTTTTTTGACCATTCAACACAGACAGAGATTTGCAAACACAAGACGACTCTCTAATGTCCGTGAGACTCAGGAGGCTGCAGTGACTTTCAGCAGTGCTGAAACGACAACGGCGGCAGCATGAGAACGGGCTGAATCAGACCTACATTACAAAAAAAGCGTTAATTCAACCCAGTAGTGGACTGTGGGTCGAACCTATGAATACATCTGAATACATCTGGGTTTGGAATCGGAAGGATTATAGGAAAACAGTCAATGAGTGCAGACGGTGTTGTGTGTTGAGGTTTTGCCTCCGGCCCTGGTGTCCGTGCCGGGGGTCTTAAGCTGGGGGCTTACGTAGCTACAGTATGCTGATGCCAACTGTGGGGATTAGGGGAGCGAGGTTCACGGACGTCCACAAGGTCATCGCCGGGACCGGCCGGCTATCGGTATTTTTAGACCCGTTGTTCCATTAAAACAGAGACAGGGCTTTGTCTCGATTTATCCCTCCTCATCGTCCGACCAATTAGACGCAATTGTGTGTCTGTGTGTGTGTGTGTGTGTGTGTGTGTGTGTGTGTGTGTGTGTGTGTGTGTGTGTGTGGTGTGTGTGGTGTGCGTCAGTCTGTCTATCCTTTTGTCCCTGCTTTTATTTGGCCAACTCTCTGTCTGTCACTTTGCATGTTCATCTGTCCGTGTAAACAGACGGAGGGAGGTCCCGTCCCTTTCCGTCAGGGATGACCATATACGGGCAGTCTGCAGCATGACAGATCAGACTTGGCATGCCCCCCCCCCCCCCCCCCCCCCCCCACACACACACACTCACCCATCCACCCACCCGGCCAACCCAAAGCACTCTGCAACCAACCCTCAGACGGCCCTTAACCCATCGGACCCTGGCCCCTCGCCCCAGCCCTGGGGCCCTAGCGACACCAGAAGCATAAGCTATAATCAGAGGATGAGATTCCAGTGGGCTGCCAGGCCTGGCGTCAGCCTCGTATTAATATCAAGTGTTTATTAAGTATGTATGGCTGGCTACTCGGATGAACTCCCGTCACTAATTGTGCAGAGTGCAATGCAAGACGGCCAGCAGCTTCGGAGGTCCTCTGAGTTTCTTGAATTATATATCGGAGTCGGTGTAATAATAAATATGATCAAGATATTGAGTAGACTGTAGATGTGTACTAAATAATTTGCATGTCTATGCATCAAACGGGGACATGAAAGTCTGGCTAATCGAATCAGAGCAGAAAGGAACTGGGTTGGATCACCAATAACTGCAGCCTAAAAAGCATCTTCTAAATCACAGAATAGTAACTCACACAAGTCATAAGGATAAATATTCAATACATGTGGATATTATTGTGCTTTTTTTTCCTTCTGCACCTGCGACTGTATGAGTTTTTTGAGATAATTTCTGCCCAATCGTCACATCTCTTCCATCCATCTTTCCTGTCCATCACAGGTGAAATGCATTACTCCTCGAGGGTAGAGAGATATATCGCGGGAGGGTTCAGGATAGAGCAGCCTGTGTAGACTAATGATCAGCATCCACTACAATGTCTGTGATTGCATGCGTTCTGGGTGACGACATGCTAAATGCTAGGGCTGAATGATTATTCTAATTCAAACCGATGTCGCAATGTAATAGAACGCGATTTGCAAAGCACGAAGGCTGCGATTATCCCAAACAAAAAATGTTTGGGATTTCTTCCTGTTGCTGACTTGAGATCAGTAAGATTCGTATATATTTTTCTTTGACACTTCAATAGTTGAATAAAGATGTTATAATATCAATTCAAGCATCATTTTATCTCAACACATAGGCCTGCCCTAAAGGAAAGAGCAGTTTATATGTTGACTGCTACTAATGTTGTGTTGGTCATAGCACAGAATGATTTATTCCTTGTTTAGTGAATAAAACAGAACATATGGAACAAAAAATAAATAAAACGCATACTAAACCGCAGTCGCAATATGGTTTGAAATATTCGCAATTAGATTATTGACATAAAAATCGTTCAACCCTACTCAATGCTAACACACCCATGATCTCTGAGAGTACGTCCCCTGTCAGACACACGAGTGGCCCCGGGTGAACATTAACTCCAGGCCTCTCCGGAGAGGGCCTTTGAAGTGGACCTGGCTTCCTCCACTTCCTCCCTATCTGAATTGGAAGAAGAGGAAGAAGGAGGAAGAGGAGGAGTGCAGCGGGAGGAGCCCCATCTCCTCCACCCCGGCTCGTCCGCGATACAAAACGACCCGCCAAGGCGCAGACACCGGGCTCCTTTATAACCTAATATTTATCCGCGGCGGAAATGAAAACAACATCAAATGTCAGCATATTTGTCTTGTTTTCCCTGAGTTTTTACGACGCTTACGAGTCCCGGGGGATGGGTCTATATGAAAAATAAGAGATTGCTACCGTGGAGGTTTTATATGAGAGCAAACAGCTGCGCGGTGGTGGCGGTGTGGCGGTTTTGAAGGACGCCTGTGTTCTGTGTCCCAGGGTTTCTAATGTCTACCCGGCCGTCCTCCCGCCGGTAAATAAGTACACCCTGGGTAGCGGCCGCGGGCTAATGTGTGACACGGCTTACCTATAAATGGTCTGGAATGTTCCGGGTGCCTATGTGAATGTATGTGTGTGAGAATGTATGTGTGGGTCTGAGAATGTGTGTGTGTGTGTGTGTGTGTGTGGGGGGGTTTGTATTTGTGTGTGTGTGTGTGTGCGTGTTTTTGTGTGTGTGTGTGTGAGTCTGTCTTTGGGGGGGGATGTGTGTGGAGGTGAGAGGAGGGGGTGGCGGGGAGGGGGTGGTACCAATAATTCATTTTCCCATTATCTCTGAATGGCTTTGCAGCGTGTTAGCGTCCGCCCCGCCGAGCGAACACTGTCCCGCCGTGGATCTCTGGATAAATAACCAACGCACACCTACACACACACACACACACACACACACACACACACACACACACAAGACACATGGTGCTCTGATACTAACGCACACAGACACACAGACACACACCCTCGCAGACTAACACGCAATATGGTACACTGATACTGACACACACACACACACACACACACACACACACACACACACACACACACACACACACACACACACACACACACACACACACACACACACACACACACACACACACAATCGCAAACTGACACACAATATGGTACACTGATCCTGACACACACACACACACACACACACACACACACACACACACACACACACACACACACACACGCACACGCACACACAGAGAGACACACACAGTCGCAAACTGACACACAATATGGTACACTGATCCTGACACACACACACACACGCACACAGACACACACACACACACACACACACACACACACACACACACACACACACACACACACACACACACACACACACACACACACACACACATTAGCCCTCTCCTTCACAACAACGTGTGTGCTTTCTATGATCTTAGACAAGGTAGGGATCACAGTGGATCAGAGAACATAGGCCGGGGTTAGTGGTGACCACCGGACCTCACCGGAAAGTATTGTATGTATGCGTGTAGCTGAGTGTGCGTGGGTCTTGTGTGTTGCTGTGCTGAATGTTATTCTGATCCTGATTATCACGAAGAGCACGTCTTTCTGTCTCGTTCTACGCTTACCTTTCTGCATGTTCAATTCTGTCTTTTTGTAGTCTGTCTGTCCGTCTACCTAGCTGTCTGTCTGTCTGTCTATCTCTGTCCGTCTGTCTGTCTGTCTGTCTGTCTGTCTGTCTGTCTGTCTGTCTGTCTGTCTGTCTGTCTGTCTGTCTGTCTGTCTGTCTGTCTGTCCGTCTACCTAGCTCTCTGTCTGTCTGTCTGTCTATCTCTGTCCGTCTGCCTGCATATAGTCTGTTAGTTAGTTTGCTTGTCTTACTGTCGATTTGTCTCTTTGTGTTTGTCATTTATAAAGACATGAAAGGATTGTGTGTGTGTGTGTGTGTGCGTGCGTGCGTGCGTGCGTGCGTGCGTGCGTGTGTGCGTGCGTGCGTGCGTGCATGCCTGCGTGCCTGCGTGTTTGTGTACATTGGTTTTGTTCGAGGTGAGGCTAATTTTCTAGGCTTTTAGGCTAGAAAATTACTGTTAAATGTTTTATTTGACTGGATAATTTAACGTGACTCATCAAAAAAATATAATCCCCCCAATGATTTTATTTTAAATGATCCCTATAAAAGGTAAACCTGGCCGACGCCTTGAGTTTGTCGGGTGAATTATTCAGATGAGTTCTGCTCTCCATTAATATGTTCTGGACACGGTGTCCCAATGTTCTCCACGTCGTCTTCAGAGGAAACACTTCACCCCAGCTCCACCACCTCCTCCTTCAACTGTGCTCCACTTCCCTGCCTGTTTGTCTGTCTGCCTTTCTGTATTTCTGTGTGACTGTCGGTCTGTTTGACCAGCCGGATCTATCGGCATGCATGTCTGTCTATATTTCTGTCTGTCCGTCTATCTTATTTAATATGTCTGTCTGTCTTTCTGGCTGTCTCTTTGTTGGACTGTGTATCTGTCTCTATGTATGTCTGTCTGTATTGCTGTCTGCCCTCCTGTCTGTCCGTTCTTCCTATTCAAAGATTGAAAGACAATACTAATAAGAGAAGGGGGGGAGAGATGGATAGAGGGGGGGGAGAGGGAGAGATGGAAAGGGAGGAGGAGAGGGAGGGAAATGGATGGAGAGGGAGAGAGGGAGAGATGGATAGAGAGGGGGAGAGGGAGAGAGAACGGTCTCTTGTTGTAATCCTTGTTACCTGACTTGTGCCTTTAGCCGGTCCAATCTTAGCCACGTGTTGTCAGAATCCAGTTTGTTGTTGTGTATGTGTGTGTGTGTGTGTGTGTGTGTGTGTGTGTGTGTGTGTGTGTGTGTGTGTGTGTGTGTGTGTGTGTGTGTGTGTGTGTGTGTGTGTGTGTGTGTGTGTGAGTGTCCCTGTTTGTGTGTCTTTCTATGAGACGGGGGCATTTAGAGACATTTAGAGAGTGCAGTGATTATAATGAAGCAAAACCTGCGGTGCAGGTGCACTGGAACACTTACACACATTCACATAGACACACATGCATGCGAGCGTTCATGCACACACACACAAACATACAGACTCATAAGCACTCAATCACTCCACGCGTATACGCATGCGCAGTCAACTGACACACATACATGCAAAACCACAAACCTACATATTCATATTCACACACACACAGGCACTCAAACACACATGTACAATTTGACTTGCTTAGCTGTTGGTGTTTCATAGCCAGGCAGCGGCTGGCTGCCTGGCTATTTGTACCGTGGCTGTCAATGTTCTGGTTTGTTGTAGCCTGGCTACCAATAGCCTCAGAAGCTGTTGCTGCAACGGTGTCATGGTGGTCTTTGTTCTGCTAGCTTTAGCTTAGTTAGCTGTGTCCCAGCTAGCTTGGTTACCACGTCATGGCTACCTTAAGCTTTGTTAACTATGTCCGTGCTTGCATTCTTTTGGAAAGCTCTAAACCGGTTAGCTGTAGTTTATCTAGCTATAGCCTGTCTTATTGGGTCATGGCTCATTGTGTTATGGCTGTCTTCGGGTGGCAAGCTGTGACCTGGCTATCCTGCTAGATGTGTCAGACCACAAATTGTTAAACATATTAAAGATATGTTAAACATACCACAAATTGTTAAACATATTAAAAATACACGAAAATATATTTCCCTTATATTATCAGAAATAAATCCCTGTGGGCTCAGAATTGTGATGGGTTATTCTGCCACCGCCTACCACCAACCACCCAGAGGTCAATCCTGGTACTACAACAGCAGGATCCCTTCTGCCTGAGCCCCACAAATAGATCAGCATGGATGCTTCTTGTGTCTAACAACACAAAGCCAGTGGATTCTGTGCACAATGATGCCCAGGCACCCTGCAGAGGTTTGTGCCTGTTGTTCCGTGTGCCTGCTGTTTCGTTGGCTAGTCACCTGAATCCCGCTCCCCGCCTCTATTCAGAACAGCCCAAAACACTCAACACTGACAGCTACCGCATGGACGTCTGCTGTCACTCCGCCTCGGAGTGTTTGACTGCTTCTGCTCCTCTTTGTGTCCCCATGTGTGTGTTTGTCTTGGTGTCTGTCAGCCTGTGTTTTTGAGGGTTGATGTGGTTTATGAACATGTGTGTGTGTGTGTGATGGGGTTTGCAAGTGTGTGCATGCAGGAATGTCCATCTGTGTGATTGTGCATGCATGCATGTGTGTGTGTGTGTGTATGTGTATGGTGTGACTGGGTTCATGCATGCAATGCGCATGCATGTTTGTGTGCGTGTGCTGGCGTGTGTGTGTGTGTGTGTGTGTGTGTGTGTGTGTGTGTGTGTGTGTGTGTGTGTGTGTGTGTGTGTGTGTGTGTGTGTGTGTGTGTGTGTGTGTGTGTGTGTGTGTGTGTGTGTGTGTGTTCTTTTGATGTTAGTGTGGCTCAGCTCTTTCTCTGGGCAGTGTTGCCCTCTAGGACTCCAGTCCATGTCTTTGAGTGGAGTTTCAGAAGCCCGGGATGAAACAGTCCAGTTCAGACAGGAACGCGTGGAAAACGCCTTTTATCTTAATTATAAATGAAGCAATTAGTCGCTCTTCTTCTCCCCCCTGCGTTCAGCCATCCGCGAAACGCCACAACTCTCCCACACGACAGTCAGAGTCAACCCTAAAGTGTTGGGATAATGGTTCCAACCCCGGGCTAGTAAAACGGCACATTTTAGGGTGTTTTTCATATCAATGTGTTTAGCATGTTTTGAATAATGATTTGGCTGGCGAAACTCTGTCTTCCTTAATCATATGCTAATATTATAAAGCGCTGCATCACGGTCAGTCATAACAACTGGAACGGTGTTAGCTCAGACGTTTTGGAAACGACCAAGAGAGACTTGTGGCAACTAGCAAGGGAATAAACTTCTCTCTTCTAAGTCCTGGGACTCTGGGGGTTGGAGAGAGAACAGCTCCTGGGCTGAAAAAGGAGTTTACTTTTTTGTGTTTGTTTATTTGTGTCTGCAGGCGGCAACCAGCTGAGGAACCAGCCATTCCGTCTCAACTGGTCCTGGATCTCCCTGGAGACGGAGTTCTACGTGGTTGATGAGGAGTCTAAAGTGCTGGAGGTGGTTTTGAGGAGGAGGGGCTACCTGGGAGAGACCTCCTTCATCAGTAAGTCAAACTATCAATCGATCTATTGATCGATTGATCTACAAACTCTATTCGTAAAGCTTATTTTTGTGCAAAAGTGCAATACAAATTGTTTAACTATTTAGAAATCTTAAAGGTCCCATGGCATGCTACTTTATGGATGCTTTAATATAAATATTAGTGGGCCCCTAACACAGTATTTGAAGACACACACACACACCAACACACACACATGTGGCGCTCGCACGGTCGTGTCTCATTGGCGGGCCAAATTCTCTGGACTGGCAAAGCAGAGAAGGGGGAGGTGGCATCTCCCCTTATGACGACATACGGGGAACATTCCAAAAACGGAGCGTCTGAACTTTGTTTTTTCAAAGAGGGAGCAGAAAGCCTAGTGCTCGTTTTACACCCCAAAAAAATTCTAGCTACTGGGGGAGCACAGGTAGGCTAGGGGAACTCATATTATTGTTAGAAAATCTTGGAAAGTGAAATTTTCATGCCATGGGATCTTTAATGAAAATAAAGTATATATTATTGAGGCGGTAGGGGGTGTCCTGCCCAATGATATCTAAAGGAACAACTGCAGAGATTCCCAACACCCCCAACAACAACCTACCCAATCTAATAACAAGGGAAATAGTACAAAAATATCGGGAAATGCAATGTCTTTAAAATAAGAAGATGTCAGAGAATAGCAGAGACACATTTGAGCGATAGATTTAGCCAAAATATTTTAAGGTTATGTTCGATGTTGTAATTGGTTAGCTTGTGATGCCCGAAGTGTCAGGCCTAGCCATGTGTAGACAGTGAAACCCTTTAGGGTCACCGAGGTCATGACCCCTGAAAGGTTGTTGTTTAAGGTCCGGCTAGACAATGGTTCCAGACTAGTTCTTTGGGGCGTTATGTGCCCTCATGTTAGAGGTCTCACGAGGTCAACATTTAGTCGTTGACGCCACATTTAATGGCCTGCTCGGGTCGTTTGAGGCTGAATGGCCACTAGCTGTCTGTTTCGCCAGGGGTTAAAGAGCCTTCCAGAGCTGCTGTCCCCGAGCTAGTAGGAGTTAATTCTGCTAATACCGTCAATTAAGGGATGTGTGACAAACTGTAACCTGGGTTTACAAGGTCATCAAGTATCAGAGTAGGAGGGGTTGTCCAGCTGTGTTAGAGCAGTAGCTTACGACTAACTGCACAGCGCTGATGTGACGTGTATATTTTGTGGTCAGTGGTTCATTCTTTTTCTCCCCGAATGATTCATGTCTAACGATTATCATTTTTGATCGCGTTTAATCGCATGGTATTGGTGAGTTTACTCACGATTAATCACATTTTTTACATTTTATTTTAAATACACTCATATTAAAGTGAAATAAGATTATCAAACGGAATGACACATGATAATTCATACCAAATGTACTTCATAAGCAAAAACTAGTCCAAGTGATCTTGAGGGAGTTTTATTGATTTACTCAGTGTGGGTTGAATATGAAACTTACGGAACACCACAGATTTGAGAATTGTAAGCAGGCTGTCACATAGTATAATTGTTATCAGACAGTCACTTACGGCAAGTGAAGTTGAATGTAAAGTAAGTGGAACTAAAATCAAAAATAAATGTTGACATTCTGTGGGAAAAACAAAAATAACACAGAAAAGAAAAAGTGTGTTAATGTGTTAATTGTTATTAATTAAATTAAAATGAGATGTGTTGACGCGATATTATCGCGCTAATTTCATCGCACTGCTGCAACACTGAAATTTACCTTCAGGGTTTAATAGTGTTATCTTATCTCGCTTATCTTAAATAATCTTAATACATATAGGCAAACATAAGCCCATGTCTTGTGTTGTTGGCTGCTTTGAAGTGTCTGAGTAAAGAGGTACTTGTTATTCATTGAATATTCCCCCCATTTTATACACCGATTTATGTATGAATCACTAACCCTGGTACCTGGAGATGAAGATAAGTCTAACTTATCTCCTGTTATTGTGCCATTCAGTGAGTTTTATCTGACTGTATGTGCCCCTTAGCCGCCACTAGGCACAATATAATTAATCCCAAAGCCTATTATTAATATTTCACACCCCTTCTAGATTCTAGAACAACCAAAAGTGAACATAGACATCCCTTGCATTTTTTAACACCTTTCATCTCTGCTCAGTATTTGCTGAAAATGTCATTCCTCAAAAAGTATCGGATATTTTTTGACGAATAAAACCTATATTTTTTCTCCTTTTTGCGGACACATCGGCTTTGAAATGGAGAATAATAGCACTTAACATTTTCTTTTTTAGCCATTTTTGCAAAATAACTTGAAATCCTTATCATAACCCACTTACAGCCACTGAGTTAGAAGCACTGACATGAAAATTAAACAAGTCAATCATCTGTGGAACGGGCAGGGCTCGAAAAACTCCAGCCAATGATTTCCAGACCCACCGAGTGACATTGGACAGCAAGTACGTCAATCAAACGGTCGTACTGCACTCCCCTTCCCCCGCTCCCCGCGCGACCCCTTCGTGCACGTACTCAAAGTTCGTGACCCAGAGCAAGCTTCTTTTTGTTGTTATCCTGCGGTAGCTACTGGAGCTAGCTAACTAGCTAATGGCTCGCTCTCGCACATCTGTTCGCTCGTGCATGATTGCGCATCCATGTACTTGGAATGGGTGGAGTCAGAGTCAGCGTTGAAGGAGAGGGGGCAGGACCATTTGAGTTGTGTGTTTTCAAAATCTGCTGGCGTTTCGCAAATCCCATACCCAACCTTTAAGTTACATTGAAAAGCTGATGCACTTGGTTGATGTAGGTACGATTTCAAAGTTTAAAGAGAGAGGAGAAAAGATAATCAACCCAAGGAAAACTTTCTTCGCTCTACGTTTCTTGCTATTGAGACGTCTAGCAATCACACACCTGTGAGTAACATGGAAGATGGGTTTCGTAAATCAATCATGGAAGAAATGCCCTGATTGGTCAGAAATGACCCGGGACTAGTCTAAAATCCAAATCGTCTCTTACAGAGGAATATGTGTAATCAACCAGAACAGATATTCTCACAGCACCTTTCCCTCACTAATAGCTGACAGATGGCTATGGCATTTCTGAATCTTACCATGGGGACCTGTTCTGAAGTCCTTCACTGGCTCTTGAGTTCTTCACAGTGCCACACAAGTTCTCCAGAAGTTCTTCACAAGTCGTCCGTGTCGACACAGCCTCAGGAGGAACACAACACAAGAAGGCCTCGGTGTACCGTAAAATGTCACCGTGCGCACTTCAAAGATACCGCCGCAGAGTCACCCTAGCACCCTAAACGCCCGTCCTCTCCTCAAATTTAATCTCCCTGCTCTTCGTTTCATTTTATGTGCTATTCCTTACGGGTGGTGTTGAGTATGGTGGAATGGTGTTTATGAGGAAGATGGTCTCTCCGTTAACCCTGACTGGGTAACATACACCAGAGCTGCATGCCAATCCCCTGACTCACCCATTCACTCCTCTGCCCGGCAGGGGAGATGAGTCTCAGGACCAGAGAAACCGATTCAGGGGTGGAAGCTTCTCTCCCCGGAAGGTGCTTCCGCCTCCCCCCAAACGGGGGATCTGAACTGGAGGTTGGGTGACGCTACGCCATAATGACTAGACAGTGAGGGAGGGAGAGAGAGCGAGGGGGGAGGGAAAGTTAGTAATTAAGATATTCAATACCTAACAATGGACGCTATACAATTATTGACATTCACCCATTCAATGTCCTACACACATTCATACACCGACAGCGGTTCCAACCGGAGCGTACGTGAGCAGGGCTTATGCTAGTTGGTTGGAGGTGAACTTGGGTGATGGGTGATTGGGGGAGATGTGAATGGGGGGATGTAAACCGGGGTGATGTGAGTCGGGGGATGTGAACTGGGCTGATGTGAGTGGAGGGGGGGGGATGTGAGTTGGGTTGATGTGAGTGGGGAGGATGTGAGCTGATGTGATGTGAGTGGAGGGGGGATGTGAGTTGGGTTGATGTGAGTGGAGGGGGGATGTGAGTTGGGTTGATGTGAGTGGAGGGAGGATGGTGAGCTGGGTTGATGTGAGTGGAGGGGGGATGTGAGTTGGGTTGATGTGAGTGGAGGGGGGATGTGAGTTGGGTTGATGTGAGTGGAGGGGGGATGTGAGTTGGGTTGATGTGAGTGGGGAGGATGTGAACGGGGCTGATGTGAGTGGAGGGGGGATGTGAGTCGGGTTGATGTGAGTGGAGGGGGGGTGTGAGTTGGGTTGATGTGAGTGGAGGGGGGATGTGAGTTGGGTTGATGTGAGTGGAGGGGGGATGTGAGTTGGGGTTGAGGTGAGTGAGGGGGGATGTGAGTTGGGTTGATGTGAGTGGAGAGGGGATGTGAGTTGGGTTGATGTGAGTGGAGGGGGGATGTGAGTTTGGTTGATGTGAGTGGGGAGGATGTGAACTGAGGTGATGTGAGTGGAGGGGGGGATGTGAGTTGGGTTGATGTGAGTGGGGAGGATGTGAGTTGGGTTGATGTGAGTGGGGAGGATGTGAACTGAGGTGATGTGAGTGGGGGGATGTGAGTTGGGTTGATGTGAGTGGGGAGGATGTGAGCTGAGGTGATGGGAGTGGCGGGGTGATGTGAGTGAGGGGGTTGGGAGCGGGGGGGGGGGGGGGTGATATGAGTGGGGTTTATGTGATTGAGGGATGATGTGAGAGGGGTTGATGTGAGTGCTGTAAAGCGGCGGGGGGGGGGTTGCAAGCGGGGGTTCGTGGAGGGGTGATATATGTGTCGGGACGGCGGGGGGACGGCGGGGGGGGACGGCGGGGGGGGGGGTTGCCTTGGTGATGCGAGAGGCGCATTGTGGCGAAGACACAAACCCTGGTTGTCTCGCTATGCGGCGGGTCTTTGAAGAGGAGAGAGTCCATTTCATCTCGGCACACACGTGTAGGAGGCCGCTGCTCCTGCCTCGGCTGGCATATCAAAGGCAGCCCTTTCCACCCCCCTTTCTCTCTCGCCGTCTTTCATCAACAAATGAAATAGTAATTTAGTTCTACACCGACCTCTACGGCTCCCCTATCAGCTGGTTAATCCCTCTGTTTGGTTTCATATCGCCCCCCCCCCCCCCCCCCCCCCCACACCCACCCCTCTCTCTCTATCTGTCCGGCATTCTCTCACTCTCTCTCTCTGCATGTCTCTCTTTGTGTCTTTCTGTGTCGGTCTTTCCTTCTGTCCATCCATTTTGTTATTTTGTTTACTTTCGCATCCCTCCCTCTACCCTTTAATCTGCTCTTGGCCTTTCGTTTTGCTGCAACTTTCATTTAATCATTGATGTTTATTTATTTATTTATTTGTCTATTCATCTTATAGCTTTATCTTATAGACAAACACTGTTATAGAGTGTGTATGTGTATGTTAGTCTCTGTGTGTTCTCTGTGTGAATGTGTGTGTGTGTGTGTGTGTGTGTGTGTGTGTGTGTGTGTGTGTGTGTGTGTGTGTGTGTGTGTGTGTGTGTGTGTGTGTGTGTGTGTGTGTGTGTGTGTGTGTGAATTGGGGTATGTGTGTGGTTTGGTGCGTGTGTTTATCTGTTTTTGTGTTAGGTTAGCTAGCTGGTTTGTTGGATGCTAAGTAATTGGTTATTAAGATAGTAGGCTAGTTAGTAGCTAGATAGCTAGGTACTGGGTAAAATACTTAGTTGTTAACTGGTTGGTAGTAAAATAAACTTATTTGACGATCTGTGAATACTCAGCACAGTTTTAATGATTTCTGAAACAACAGAAATGTTGTTGAGCATAAATTGAGAGCTCGGATAATACATTCATTCACCTCTAAGAAAACTCTTCTGCTGGAGACAGAACAGCTTAGCTAATTACCACCCACAATAGCTCTGTGTGTGTGTGTGTGTGTGTGTGTGTGTGTGTGTGTGTGTGTGTGTGTGTGTGTGTGTGTGTGTGTGTGTGTGTGTGTGTGTGTGTGTGTGTGTGTGTGTGTGTGTTTGTGGCACATTTCAAGGCACTTTGTTCCAAAATCTGCAGATGACTAAAAATGGTTGTCATCCATCATGGGATTCTGTTATTGTGTGTGTGCTTTTTTACAAGGTCATTGAAGTCATATAAATTTGGAGCGATTTCAAAATCTAACTTTAATTAGCATAAAACTAAACATATTAAAGCTCTTGGGAACATACAATCTAATTATGTAATCTATTCATGAATTCACAAGCTGTTGTGAATTCCACCATCGTCTACAACGTCTTTATACAAAATATAAATATATTAATATTAATATAAATTCAGGCTCCGTGGGAGTAGGTGTGTGTGTGTCGGTTTAGCTAATCGTTTCAGCTTCTCAATGCAGGAAAGGAAGAAACATTTCAGTTCTGCGAGCTATAGAACGAACAATCTACACCAAATTAACCTCGCCCACCATATTTATATATTAATATTTAGGGCATTTAGCTGAAGCATTCGTCCAAAGCGACTTACAACAGGTCATACACGGACTGCGGAGTCAACCACACACGGCGACAGCCAGCTCGTCGGTAGCAGTTAGGGTTAGGTGTCTTGCTCAGGGACACCTTGACGCTCAGTTAGAGGCTCGGGATCGAACTAGCAACCTTCAGGTTGCAGTGCTCCAGTGCCCACTAGAGCCCTCAGGTCACCAGGAAGCTGCAGACTCACTCTGCCCAGGGTTTGGCCACAGCACAGAGAAGCAGCTTTTAGTTTGTATCTACCACCACATATCTGGAACTAACTTCCTCAACATCTGAGATGAACCTCAATGGTGTACATACCTACTTTTAAATCAGGGCTAAGGGCTTTTAATTGAATCCTCCACACTTAGTATTATTATTATTTATCTTCTGATGCTTTCATTTTAACGTATCCTTTAATTTCTTTAATTTTTTTAAGTGGTTGTCCTTAATCTATCCTTAATCCATGGACAACAAATGTAAATGGGCCTTGTGGCTCGAATCTGGCTCAATTATATGTTGTGCATTTTCCCTGTCATATAAACGTCAAATAATAATGAAATAATCGAGTAATCCTTCCTCCCCAAAAAACCATTCACCTTTCAAATCCTGATGTAGGAGCAGGAGGCCATTCTCATGGACATATGTTACTTTCGCAACGATGGTCAGAAGTGGTAACATTATTTCTGTATCAATCCATTACAATAAAGATGCACTTGGAGTAAAGTTTGCAGGCTGTGTGACTTCCTGCCCAATTCCCCAGACCAATGAAACCACTTACCGTCCAATATAACTGGGAGGATAAACAAAGCTCTTTAAAAGTATTTTTGTTTAGGAGACATAAAAGTGATTTCAGAACTGGGGGGCTGAAATCATGTGTTATTGCTAGTTATGGAAACCACTGTGACTTCCATTGTGTTGGAAGGAGTGCTCTACAAATACAATTATACCATTGTTGATGAACATTTGATTCTGATTGGTCTTTAACGTTCCAAGGGTCTGCATTATGTTTCAACAGCAGGACAACTCTGCCTTTTAACAGTTCTGAATCAATTCAGTACAAAAACAACAGCAACCAAATATAACTATCGACCAGCTGTGTCCTTCACAATGCAAAAACAATCTGCTTAAAGCGCTGCGGAAGAATATATGAAATTATTTTAACTTCAGCTGATTAGGTCGATAACAATCCAATCACATTATTGATGAAAGTAAGTTATACCCTATCATTGTGAATAACTGTGGTACAAGCGGATTAAACCACTCCGTGGTGTCCTGGAAAATAGTGTATTTTGACGGTGGCAATCAGGACACCTGGTTCTGGTCTAGTCCTCCCTTAGGCTTGCCTTGGTCAAGACCCGGGCCTCCCGGACCGAATGCTATTGATACTGTTTGTACTGTTTGTCCTGTTTGCCCTGTTTGTTCTGTTTGTCCTTACTTTTGCGTTTACTACAGCATATATTTCTGTTTTCATTAGCACTACTTTGTATTTTTTTATTGTATTGTATTATATACTGTGTCTTCCACTGCTGCTGTGCTGTGGCAAAGGGTTAACCCCTCCGGGGGATTGATAGAGTTGGATCTATCTATGCATCCACGAACCAGAGGGAAGGTTCTTCCCTGGGTGCTTCCTTGTCTCACGTCCTCTCGTGTCCTCACAGGCATCGGCACCCTGGACGGCACTGCCACCAAGGACAGTGACTTCCGGGGGAAGTCCCAGAAGCAGGTCCAGTTCAACCCCGGTCAGACCACGGCCGTCTGGAGGGTGCGCATTCTGTCGGACGGCGAGTACGAGGAGTCCGAGCGCTTCCAGATCGTTCTCTCTGAACCCGTCATGGCGCTGCTGGAGTTCCCTGAGAAGGCCACGGTGGAGATCCAAGACCCAGGAGACGGTCAGTAGTAGAAGTAGCAGTAGTCGATACTAGTCAGAATCATCGTCGTTGTAGCTAGAAAATGTCTTCAGAAGAGCACAGAATCGGATTGGTGGAAGTGGTTCTGTCTTGGAGGGAGCCCATTGGCTACTCTGAGCTGAGTCTGATTACTTTTTGAGATTAAACAGAAAACAGGAAATGGGAGGGGCTGGGGGCTACCATGTCCACCCCCCCTTTTTGGCTGATTGGCGTGAAAAAGTGAATCGCTTTTTTCCTTGGCCCATAACCAGCCTACCCACCAAATGTATCGTAAATCCCTGCTCGTCTTTCTGCGATACCGTGCTCACGGCGACGCTGAAGGCCCAAAAACATAACCTCCTTGGCGGAGGTATGAATACATTCTACTGATAATGAGCCTTTTATTGGGACCAATATCAAAGCACTGGAGGTATTAGAAGTAGAATAGCTCTTGTTTATCACCTTCTGGATGCTTACTGATTGCTGTTTACTATTCAGCAGACGACGACACTAAAAGGGACTCGCGGTGAATACCAAACCAGGTCACTGAGGAGTAGGTAGGGCTTAGACAGTTAACACAGCGACAGGCCGTTAAGGAGCAGGTGGGGGTGAGAAAGTGAAAAGAGAGAGAGACACGTCATTGGGTAGACGTTAGACAGGTCATTAAGGCGCAAGAAGGGTGTAAACAGTGAATAAAGCGACATGTCGTTAAGGTAGGTAGGGGTTTCACAGGGAAAATACATGTCATTAAGAAGCAGGTAGTGGGGAGAGTGTGAATACAGAGACATGTCATTAAGGAGCAGGTAGGGGTTAGACAGTGGATACAGAGGTAGGTCATTAAGAAGCAGGTAGGGGTTAGACAGTGGATACAGAGGTAGGTCATTAAGAAGCAGGTAGGGGTTAGACAGTGGATACAGAGGTAGGTCATTAAGAAGCAGGTAGGGGTTAGACGGTGGATACAGAGGTAGGTCATTGAGGAGCAGGCCGGGGTTAGACAGTGAAAATACATGTCTAAAAGTAGCAGGTAGGGGTTATACAGTGAACACAGTCACAGGTCATTAAAGAGCAGGTAGGGGTTATACAGTGAACACAGACACAGGTCATTAAAGAGGCGGTAGGGGTTATACAGTGAACAAAGACACAGGTCATTAACGAGCAGGTAGGTGATCCTATCATTGAATTGGATGCAATTAAATTAAATACAATTGGAATTGTTTTATTTTGATAGATTTGGAGTAAACTCCCACCACTGATTCAAACAGTATCCATGGGTCTCCATGACATTCACGAGTTTATTTGGTGAGTTCAGCGTCTTCTCTGGTCTGACCAGAGACACACGGTTCATCACAGCACGCAGAAAAACAAAAACCAACAACAGACTAGCCAGGGAATGTTAATGGCTATGCTGATGTTGTTGTTTGTGTGTTGAACAGAACAACCTGCAAGGAGAAGAATAGAGGCAGCAGATTGTGTCTAGCAGCGGGGAAACTGCCTCGCTGCTCCCTGCATGAATCGAATCCGAATAAAATAATCTACAATTGCGGGTTTATGCTAATTCACACGTTTGCTTGGTGCTTTTTTCCCCCAAAACAAAAAACACTCTCCCGAGTGTTATTATAATAACTGGCAGCTATCTTTTTTATTTTTCGAGGACTTTCAAATCGTTGCCCTCTTTACTTGTACAGACCTCGCCTTATGCTGGTTTATCTAAACCTATATGTATATTTACCTTCTCATTATACAGTTTCCAACTGAACCCTGTTCCAGCTGCCCTCAAGGGTTAGCGCTATGTTGTTGTGGCTTATTATGATGCAAAGGTACCGGTTGGATTAATTCATTCATTTCATTTGGACGGCGTCTGTGTGCCCGTAGAACGTGGCGGCCGTAGGGGAGCTGCGGTCCTGGCGTGCGGGGTTTATAATTCACGAGCCGTGAAGCCCGAGGTGTGAGAGCGGAGTTGTGTGGTTTATGGATCAGGGCAGGTTGCCGACCACATCGTTAACAAACCCGGGGATAAACCTGCTGGGGGGAGGGAGAGAGGAGGGGGGGAGGGGGGGAGGAAGTCAGGGTGGGAGGCAGATACCGATATCTGACTCATGGTAGTGGCAGAGAGAGAGAGAGAGAGGAGGGAGACGAGGGAGAAGGAGGTGGGAGAGAAAGGGAGAGGGGCCAGGTGGGGATGTGAGGAGGTACAGCGAAAGGGGGGAGCAGAATGAGGAGGAGTGAGGAGTGAGTCAGGGTGGGGGGCAGACACCGATATCTGACTCACTGGTAGTGACAAAGAGAGAGGGGGGGGAGAGGATGGAGGGGGAGCGAGGGAGAGGGAGAGAGATAGAGGAGGGGTGGGGAGAAAGTGGAAGAGCAGAAGAGAGGAGAGGAGGAAGGGGGAGAGAGAGAGAGAGAGAGAGAGAGAGAGAGAGAGAGAGAGAGAGAGAGAGAGAGAGAGGATAAACGGAGGGCAGACGAGGCTGGAGGGGAGATGGACATTGGGATTAGGGTAAGGAGGGCATGGGAGAGGAGGGGTGAGGTGGCATATAGGTGTGGGTAAAGTGATGGCAGGGCTGGGGATTTGGGGGCGACGTGATTCGGGTGGAGGCGGCGACGAAGGTGGTCAAACGGAGGAGACACACGGGCTAACGACTCAGGATGGCTCCGATGTGGAGAGCCATCGCCCAGCTGTACCCTGAGGAAATCCAAATGTGTGTGGTGTATAAATATATGCAAACATACATTACGCACGGACCTATATTGTATTACATGCAGAGCGTCTGCTTGCCCCGCTTGATAAATGCCAAGGGGATGCGCACGCGTCTATTTGCTCTTTTCCTAGATAGCGTTCTCTCGTCTCGATAGCATTCTCTCCGTGTCTGGGGCGGGTGGGGGGGCTCCGGCGTTCCCTGGGGGACGGTCCGAGTAGCCGATGCGCTGTCTCTGCGCGTTACGCTGCGAATCAGTCATCGGCCCGAGCGGGGAGTTTGTTTAGATAAGCGGGGAGGAGAGCGAGCCGATCCCAGGTTCTGATCAAAGAGCCGGGGAGCGATGCAGGAACTCAGGAACGAGGGCAGATATTTAATGAGATTTCTCATTAGGGCTCCGCGTGGCAGAGAGCCGCAAGCCGGGCGCCTTCGACCGGCACCTCCGGTGCTGCCGAGGCCCACTCGCGGCAGATAACCTCCGTGTTATCGCCCCCCCTCCCCCCTCCCCCTCCCTCCTCCTCTCTCTGCTCGCCCCCTCGCCGACCGCGTTGCCCGGGTCGCCTGCCAGCCCCTCTCAGTATCTCCTGGAGAGGCCCTGCACCTGGGGACCAGCCGGTGGTGCAGGGCCAACATTAACCCGGTTCTCCATTCTGCGGCGGGTAACATCGGACGCTGTTCGGTTCTTCGCTCGCGTTTCAACGTTTTTTTTTTACGATCAAACACAAGTACAGAAGGGAAAGTAGAACGAGGCAAAGCAAACAGAGCATGTGGTGTAGCACTGATCTACAGCTTATGTAAATAAAAAAATAAGTGTATATACAGGGAAGAATTTACATGCATACCTTATGGTCTTTCTGGTGTAATTTATGCACATTTTTATATGCAAATGTGCTTTATTTACATGCATACGTTTTTGGAATCTAAGCACCTTTGGCGATATCTTTATTGCCCAGTGGTACTTCTGTATTCAGATTTTTTTACCCACATTTATTATTATTATTCTTTTTCTGTTTCATTATGTTGAGGAGTGCAATTGTAACAGAAATTATTTCCCCCAGGATTAATACCCAGAGATTTCAAGTATTCTCAATGTAAATCTATATTTGAGTGATATCCATATCCTTAGTGCTGTAAATTTAACTCGTTATTAACGGCGTTAACGCAAACCAATTTTAACGGCAATATTGTTAGTAATCAGCCCGACAGCCCCGAAACATTAACGGCCCACCGGGAATTCTCCCGACTCTCCCGATTACCACTCTGCCACCGTGTGTGTGTGTGTCTGTGTGTGTGTGTGTGTGTGTGTGTGTGTGTGTGTGTGTGTGTGTGTGTGTGTGTGTGTGTGTGTGTGTGTGTGTGTGTGTGTGTGTGTGTGTGTGTGTGTGTGTGTGTGTGTGTGGGCGTTATTAGATAGCCTGGTAATGTGTATAGGCCTACGTACGGTAGGAATATTCATAGGCCTACCACTGTCATGCACCCGATGTCAAGTGGGCCGGGTTGATTCACTGCGGGTCTCTCTTCTTACTGTCCTTCTCAACACTCTCTGATCTCACTAAAAGGCTAGCAGCACGAAATCAAGGGTTATTTAGAATAGAAAAAAATGTGCGATTAATCGCGAGTTAACTCTGACATTAACGCGATAAAATATTTGAATCGCTTGACAGCACTAATATATATATATATATATATTTATACTAATATGTTCCATTTGACTGATATTTACACTGATATGTGTTATATCTCATAGATACATGCTATATGTGACATGTCTCTCTCCATGCTGTGCTCCTCCAGAGTCCAATGTGTTCCTTAACATGTTATATTTGACTAATACATGTTATATGTGACATGTCTCTCCATGCTGGACTCCGTCATGTTCTATATGACTGATACATGTTCAGGAGTGGCTGGTGGTGATATTGGGTAGGGGGGTTAACAATGCATTAAGCCTAGTGCCAATACCCATTAATAGTTCACGCTGCAGAAACAACAAAAATCACATCCGAGGTACAGTCCAGAGATACAGCAACAAGTTACAGCAATAAATAATGCTCTATAAACAATTAGATAAGTAGGCTACAAACATGTTGTGATGGGAAAAGTTTCTCTCACTGACTCACTGACTCACTCACTCACTCTCTCACTCACTCACTGACTCACTGACTCACTCACTCACTCACTCACCCACTCACCCACTCACTCACTCACTCACTCACTCACTCACTCACTCACTCACTCACTCACTCACTCACTCACTCACTCACTCACTCACACACACACACACACACACACACACACACACACACACACACACACACACACACACACACACACACACACACACACACACACACACACACACACACACACACACTACAAATCGTGTTCGCACTGTAAGAGAGCACTCCTAGCTACGCTTGCCGTTAGCCAGTCTTTCCTTTCGAACCAAGAGATGCAAAAATGAAAGATTTAGTCGCGTGTCCTTTTGTTTAATCTGAACATCGTTTGGCCGATGTGCCACCAGTCTCTTTATTTTATGTTTTTCTTCTAAAGACGTCAACGAAAATGCCATTGTTGTCAACACTTTTTTCTCCCGCCTCCAACAGTGACAGGCAACAGTGAGAGTCACTGTCACTGTTGGTCTGGGCTATATTAATTTAGCCCAAATTGTCTCTAAATCAAGGGGGTATGTCATAACACCTGTCAATCACGATTGGACGACACCGATTGGATGCTGATTTTCTTAAGCGTGGGCTTAGAAAAGTCAGCCCAGGCAGATCATCTGGGCTGACTTTTCTAAGCCCACACGACATATCTTTATGTCTCTCCTGCGTTTTTTGTGATTATTTGGTGCTGTTGCTTCTCCCGTTGCACCAAAATCAACCAATTCTAAGTTTTAGTAATTCATATATTTTAATATTTTCATTTATTTAATAATGTCCTCATGTTTATTGTCAAAGATAGGGAGGGCTTAGCCCCCAGCACCCCATTGATACCAGCCGGCCCTGTACATGTTATATGTGACGCGACTCTCTGTGCGCTGTGCTCCCCAGAGTCCAGCGTGTTCTTCCCCTCGGCGCTCTACAACGTCCAGGAGGACGTGGGTGACCTCCTGGTCCCCGTCCGACGGGGCGGGGACGTCAGCCAGGAACTCCTGGTCGTCTGCTACACCCAGCAAGGTGTGTGTCTGTGTGTGTCTGTGTGTGTCTGTGAGTGTGTGCATGTGGGAGTATGTGTGTGCGTGTTCGTGTGTATGTGTGAGTGTAATCATGCTCAGATGTGTGTGTGCGTGTGTGTGTATGAAAAATGTTTCAATTAAACTCTCTGTAAGCCTTCATAACTCTTGTGTTGTGTTGTGTGTGTGTGTGTGTGTGTGTGTGTGTGTGTGTGTGTGCATGTGCATTTGTGTGTGTCTGTCTGTGTGTGCGTGCGTGTGTCTCTTTGTGTTTATGTGTGCGTTTGTGTGCCTGTGTCTGTATGTGTATGCATGTGTCTCTTTGTGTTTGTGTGTGTGTGTGTGTGTGTTGCGTGTGTGTATGAAAGATGATTCAAATAAAGCCGCTACCCTTTAAACCAGCCACTAAAGTACCTCTTCAACAACTGTGTGTGTGTGTGTGTGTGTGTGTGTGTGTGTGTGTGTGCGTGTGCATGTGCGTGAACCTGTGTTCGTAACCATAGCGACAGCGACGGGCACTGTCCCCACCTCGGTCCTCTCCTACTCGGACTACATCTCGCGCCCGGAGGACCACCGCAGCACGCTGCGCTTCGAGCGCGGCGAGGTGGAGAAGGCGTGCCGCGTGGTGGTCATCGACGACTCGCTGTACGAGGAGGAGGAGAGCTTCAACGTCAGCCTCAGCATGCCCGTGGGGGGTCGCCTGGCAACCCACTACCCCAGCGCCAGGGTCGCCATCCTGCCCCACGCAGAGGACGGTAAGACCTCAGGCACTTCAACGCCCTTAAATGGTCACCTGTCGCCTGTCACCTGGCGCTTCAACGCCCTTATAATGTCACCTGCACCTACCGCTTCAACGCCCGTAAAGGGTCACCTTACACCTGGCGCTTCAACGCCCTTATAGGGTCACCTGTCACCTGGCGCCTCAACGCCCTTATAGGGTCACCTACCGCTTCCGCGCCCTTATAAGGTCACCCGTCACCTGTCACCTGTCAACTGCCGCTTCAACGCCCTTATAGGGTCAGCTATCATCTGGCTCTTCAACGCCCTTATAGGGTCACCTGTCACCTGTCCCCTGGCGCTTCAACGCCCTTATAGGGTCACCTGGCTCAACCACGCCCTTATAGGGTCACCTGTCACCTGGCGCTTCAACGCCCTTATAGGGTCACCTATCACCTGGCGCTTCAACGCCCTTATAGGGTCACCTGTCACCTTTCCCCTGGCACCTCATCGCCCTTATAGGGTCACCTGGCTCAACCACGCCCTTATAGGGTCACCTGTCACCTGGCGCTTCGACGCCCGTATATGGTCACCTGTCACCTGGCGCTTAAACGGCCTTAGAGAGCCAGGGACCCCAGTGTTTCAAATGGAATTCGGACACTATGTGATTTAAGAAAATGTGTTTTGGGCTGAGAGTTTTAGGAAAGAGGGGGGAGTGTTATCCCCATGGTTACGCTCCACACCAACTTTATGATCCTATTTTAGTACCGTCGTTGTGTAACTGTTATGAGTGTTGTAATATGCAATGTTTTACATGAAATCCACCACACACCATTGCATTGTACTATAAGTGTCCGAAAAGCCTTACCTTTTGAAGTGGGTATTAAATAAGTTGCTGCTTAGGTGAAGCTTCAATATCTGTGCACACCGTGTCCCAAAAAGCCCAAATATCTCGCGAAGCAGAGAAAGTTCACAAAGTATTTTGGGGAGAATCACTAAGACAACAAATTTTACTTCTATTTTACACTCAATTGCAGACTTATTTCAGTTAAAGTGGTAAATGGCAAATATTACTATGTTGACGATCATATAAGACAAATGACCACAGTAAAACATACAAAAAAGTGGTTTGGGTTCACTGGCTCAGGTGTTCTAATGCCCGTATTTGGTCAGCTAGCAGGAAGCTCAGGTGTTCTAATGCCCGTATTTGGTCAGCTAGCAAGAAACTCAGGTGTTCTAATGCCAGTATTTGCTTAGCTTGCAGGAAGCTCAGTCCTTCTAACACCCTTGTATCATCGAGGAAGAGTTAGGTCAGTCATATATTGGGGTTAGGTAATAATAATAATAATAATAATAATAAATGAAATTGATATAGCTATTTAGCTATATAGTTATTTATATATATTTATAATGATGGTAAAGTTTTGGCTAGGCTATGTTAAGGTCATGGTAAAGTACTACATCGGTAAGGGTTAGGTCAGGTTATGTTTTGGTTATGTTATGGATTCAGGAATGGTTCATGAGTGATTGTTAGGTCATGGTTGAAGGATTATTAGGGATTGGTTAAGCAATTAGTTAATTGTGAGGTAATGTTATGAGTTATTGTTTATAAACCTTTCGGCAAGATAGAAGTTAGGATAAAGGAATACTGTGGTAATCAGAAGAAGGAGCACCTTTTATTTGAGCTAGTACACAACAGTATTTGTTTTCTGCATCGGAGCCATGATTAGCTGCAGCACTTGGAGCAGCGGGCAGCCCTTTTCACATCACCCTGGGACCCACTCCAACTCTACCGCTGCTGCCTTGGTCAAGAGCGCAGGCCGGGGTATTAACCTACAATGTATGTGTAATGGTGTGGAGGAAACTGGAGAGCCCAGAGGAAACCCGTGTTAACACAGGGAGAACATAAATACCCCCCCCCGGACTCAAACTTTCTTGCTGTGAGGCAGCAGCGCTATCCTTCAAGTGGAGGTTGTGGGTAACTGATGGTTAGGAATGGTGTTCCTATGGTGAAGTCGTGGTTAAATCATGCTTAAGTTATGTATTGGCTAGGCTATGTTGAAGTCATGGTTAAGGGTGGCAGTAGCTCAGGAGGTAGAGCTGTGTGGCTGGTAAACTGAAGGTTGTTGGTTCCTCCTAGCTGAGTGTCGAGGTGTCCTTGAGCAAGGCACCTAACCCTAACTGCTCCTGACGAGCTGGCTGTCGCCTCGCATGGTTGGCTCCGCCGTCGGTGTGTGAATGTGTGCGTGAATGTGAGGCGTTGTGTTACAATGTGATTGTAAAGCGCTTTGGGTGGTCAATGGTTAGAAAAGCGCTATATAAA
>NC_079427.1:4006334-4158834 GCF_026213295.1 Gadus chalcogrammus
ACCCTGCATTATATTTTATATCCCATATATCCTGAATGCACACACATACATGCAAGCACGCACACACACACACATGCACAGATGCTCTCTCTCTTTCTCTGCTACACAAAGACACACACACACACACACACACCATCAACACACTCATTCGCCACCCACACCAACACAATCACCCCTCCCTCGTATGTGACCCATATCTGTGTTTCGCGGCGCAGCTGGCGAGGACTATGTGGGCATCAGCAGGAGCCTGGACTTCGCTCCCGGGGTCAGCGTGCAGACGGTGAGGGTGGCGGTGCTGGATGACCTGGGCCAGCCCCGCCTGGAGGGGGCGGAGAGCTTCCAGCTGGTCCTCCGTATGCCCATGAACGGCGTCCTGGGAGAGCCCAGCAAGACCACGGTGCTCATCAACGACTCCGTCTCAGACCGTGAGCGCCCCGTGTTTGTTATGAGTTCAAGATTTAAGATTCAAGATGGTTTTATTGTCATGTGCACAACAATTACAGAGCTGTCGCTGGCAATGAAATTCTTTAGTCTTGGGCTCCTCCAACAGTGTAATATAAGAGAAAGTAAAGGTATATGAGGAACACAAGTAGGAAAGCTGAGACTTAAATAATAAAAAATAAATATAATAATAATAATAATAATAATAATAGTAATAATAATAAAAAGTAAGTGTATAAGAGGAACACAAGTAGGAGAGCAGGGAACTAAATGCAAAACTAAATATGTAAAATGTAAACAGACGTGTTTATCCAGATGTCAACTGGTATAAAGTGGCAAGTTATAAAGTGGCAAGTTATAAAGTGTCATGGTGGTGAGCTAAGTAGCTTAGGAGTTCAGTAGTCTTATGGCCCGTGGGATTGTTAGTGTTGTTCTTCATCGTTGTGTACAACATAGTGGTAATGGTCTAATGTTTTAATAATGTTTTCATATTATGAAGGACCCCCCCCCCCCCCCCTAGTCAAAGACTAGCCCTTTTCAGCTGTGAGGACCAGATGTTTATTATAAGTTGTTCTTCTTCGTCGTTGTGGATACCATGGTTGTAGTGGTGATAGTCTAATGTTTTAATAATGTTTTTATATTATAAAGGCCCCCCACTAGTCAAAGACTAACCCTTTTCAGCTGTGAGGACCAGATGTTTATTATAAGTTGTTCGTCTTCGTCGTTGGCACCATATCTGTAGCGGTAATAGTCTGACATGTTTTTAAATTATTAAGGCCCCTACTAGTCAACGACTAACCCTTTTCAGCTGTGAGGACCAGAACTGAATTATTATTTAAGTGTTATTGATACGGTTTTTTTATTTGTATTGTGATAATTTCAATTATTATTATTAGTTGTATTACTAGTATTTTTCAAATTATTGTATTGTAATAGTTATAGTATTTGGATTAGATGCAGTAGTATTAAAATTATGCTACTTAAAAAAAAAAAATAGTAGTCATAGTTGCAGTAGTAGTATTAGGAGAAGTAGTATCAATCGTAGTTCTAGTATTAATATTATACTTATTCATTTCATCATGATTTTAATATGATATTTGCTAGTATTGCTCGTAATAGATGGAGTAGCAGTATGACACATATTAGTTTTATTTTTTCTTACTTTTTTCATAGTAGTAATACGAGTGTTATTGCTATGAACAAAATTCATTATGATTATTAGTAATATTATAATTTTATAATAATAACAGTGATATGTAGTGTTGTAACAGTTATTATTTTTCATGGGGCTGTGTGGTTGTGCTCTTTGCCACTATTTATTACTATATATTCCGTTATTGATCTTGAGCTATCGACGTGTTTGATGATTGATCTGCGGTTGCCCCGGCGACAGTGCCCAAGGTGCAGTTCCGGGACGCGGTGGTCTCGGGCGAGGAGGGCGGGGGCGGGGTCGTGGCGGTGGTGTACCGCAGCGGCGACCTGAGCTACCGCTCCACCGTGCGCTGCTACACGCGCCAGGGCACCGCCCAGGTCATGATGGACTTCAACGAGAGGCCCAACACTGACGCCTCCATCCTCACCTTCCTACCAGGTGAGCCCTGGGTTTATTATAGAGGGAGACACAGAGGACGGTCTGGGCGATAGAGGGGAGGACGTGCAGCGAAGGACCACGGCCCAGGAATCGAACCCGGGACGCTGCGTTCTAGACTGTGGTACATGCTCTACCCGTCGAGCCACCAGTGCGTCCCAATTAAGCCTTTTTTTTTTAGCCGGAGGGCTTTTACTTGTTTACTTAGTCCAACCCGCGCCTTACCCGGGCGAACAGCGGGGGTTTCCGCTGGATCCAACATCCTCGCATCGCCTCCAGTGTCACGCCAACGCTGCGTGTGCTCCACAGCGTTTGAATTGGATCGACATCAGACGGTCCTTTCATCGTTCGTCATTTCGTCATTCGTCATTTCATCAATCGTCATTTCGGCATTTCGTCATTTCATCATAGTTTGTGAGTGAAAGCGTGAGGGTGAAGGGAAGACAAGCGTTGGCCCGTCAAGAAATTGACGCTGAGTGATAGTGTTGTGCCTGGACAGTGGAGCCCATCCGAGGCGCTGCAACACAGTGGAGCACCGTCCATTGAATGTTATAACAGCGGGGCAATAGGTCCTCTTTCAAACGCTTAATAATATAAACGCAGCGCAGCAACCGTAACAGTCTCAAGATGTAACCTGGAGAAGTGTCCCCAGGGACAACCAAACCAGGGTAAACCAGTCTTAACCAGCATCTTATTTGCTGCCACCGTCTAACCCCATGTCTTACCCAGGCCCCACTGTACGCCCCGCTTTGGAGCGGGGTCTCAGCCGGTATCTTAGCCTCTCCTGGAGTCACGTTAAACAGCAGAAGATGAATGTCCTGGAAGGGAACAATAAATCTCCGAGATCTTATCCTACATTCCCTCCCAGTATTATATTACATCCTCCTCGGCTCCTGTATGTGTGTGTGTGTGTGTGTGTGTCTGTGTTTATCTATCTCCATGTCGGAAAAACAATCCCAATCGATGTCTACATCTCGGACTGGAACTGAGCTTGTTTGCACCTGCAGATATGTTAGTTCCTGCAGATATGTTAGTTCCTTCAGATGGTGTGCCAACACAGACATCACGTCTGTTTTTATCAACGCGGGGCTTTATTCTCTTTACATTAAGCCTGGAGTCTCTCTTCCTCCGGCTTGTTTGTGTGTTGCTGTTTAAAAACGGACATATTCAGGATAAATCAATGACGGCGTTGCCACGGGGACCTTGACGACGCACTCACGGCGAGGTGTCCCGGTGTTGGAGCTGACCCCCCCCCCCCCCCCCTCTTGTCTCCGTCTCAGGGGAGGTGGAGAAGCCCTGCCTGCTGACGCTGGTGGACGACGCGGAGCACGAGGAGGAGGAGGAGCTCCGGCTGGTGCTGGGGAACCCCCGCAGCGACTCCACGTTCGGAGCCTCCGTCGGCGCCCGCAACGAGACGCTCGTCAGGATCCAGGACCATGCGGACAGTAAGACACAGCGTGACAGACTGACCAGGAGACGCCCTGACAGACAGACAGAGAGAGAGAAAGACTGACCAGGAGACGCCCTGACAGACAGACAGAGAGAAAGACTGACCAGGAGACGCCCTGACAGACAGACAGAGAGAAAGACTGACAGACAGACAGAGAGAAAGACTGACCAGGAGACGGACTGACAGACAGACAGAGAGAAAGACTGACCAGGAGATGCACTGACAGACAGACAGACAGACAGACAGACAGACAGACAGACAGACAGACAGACAGACAGACAGACAGACAGACAGACAGACAGACAGACAGACAGACAGACAGACAGACAGACAGACAGACAGATCAATGGAAAGACAGATGGATTAAAGGACAGAACGATGGACGGATATATAGAGATAGACAGATGGATAAATAGATGAATGGACAAACAGACAGACAGAGAGACAGACGGACAGACAGACAGATAGCTAACTCACTTGACTGACGGGTCAGTACGATATCGCCGGTCCAGCGCCCCTGTAACCACAGCGACGCTGGACCGGCGATGTCGTACTGACCCGTGGGTCCCCTCCTCAGGGTCCATCATCAGATTCGGGGAGACCAAGTTCAGCGTGCTGGAGCCGGGGGAGGCCGGCCACGTGTCCCTGGTGAGGATCCCCGTGGTGCGCGTGGGCGACACCTCCAAGGTGTCCCTGGTGCGCGTGCACACCAAGGACGGGTCGGCCACCTCCGGGGAGGACTACCACCCCATCTCCGAGGGTGAGGAAAGCTTTCACACAACACTTAGCGATTACAGCCACCCACACACAATGCAAGCACACACACACACACACACGCACACACACACCAGACACACGTACACAAACACAAACACGCACACGCAAGCAACCACACACAAACAGAACCACACACACACGCACACACACAATCTCAGGCACACACAAACACACACCCACCTCTTAACACACATCATGATAGTCGTAGCTCTTTTATGCACCAGTGTTTGCTAGCGCAGGACACTCAATGCTTTCACACACGGCTTCACGTTAGCGCCTTCTTCATGGTTATCTTTAGCTTTCCAGCGGGATGGTACAAGAAATGTAATTGAATATATATCGCTCTGTCCATCTCTCTACCCATCCATCTATCCATTCATCTCTCTGCTTCTCTACCCCTCTATCGTCCGTCCGTCTGTCCGTCCGTCCGTCCGTCCGTCCGTCCGTCCGTCCGTCCGTCCACAGAGCTGGTGTTCAGGGCAGGAGACCAGCAGCATTACGTGGAGGTGGAGGTCTTGTTCGACGGCGTGAGGGAGATGAGGGAGGCGTTTACCGTCCACCTGAGGCCTGACGAGAACATGGTGGCCGAGACTAAGGTGACGTCACCCGAAGTTCCCTTGCGGCATTGATAATAGTAACTATGACAATGCATTGCATTTATGTATGGCCTTCCGAGACACTCAAACACACCTAACAGCGGCAAATCATGACTGTGGATGTGGATGAGCAAGATGTCTTCATTGCGTCTCTTCGTTTCTTATATGCTCACATTCTTATTATGCACTACGCGATGTCGTCCCTGACAAATTTATTTATTCAATCATATTAAATATTTATTAAATATCAACCTTATACAATGTTTTAAGGTGACCTTTTTTTTTATTCTTGATATATGTTTAATAAAGTAGATAATATAAATATTTAATTTGATTGAATAAAGTCATAACAGACATTTAATAACGTACCATCTCATTATATAGTCTATAACCTGGAAGGCTCTGCCAGCCCTGGGGGTGGGGGGTGGGGGGGGGTAGTTTTGTTGCTATGGTGCTGGGTTACATAACGTCCGCAGCCCAACCTACAAGGCACCCTTGAGCAAGACGCCCTAATGTCTAACGACATCCGTAATGACCTGTATCTGAATTAAATGCAGGGGAACGTATTTGGATAAAAGGCGTCGGCTCGAACGGCTGAGCAGGAACGGCTCGATAGCGTGAGCCGCGCGCGACCGCCCGCTCGTCGGGGGTGGTTAAAAGTAATTCAGGTGCGGTGCCTTGCCCAAGGACACCTCGACACTTTACCAAGGAGGGGGACGAAGGAGGGAGGCGGATCAAAGCGCAGAGCTCATCCGTCTGCACCGCCATCTGCTACACCTCCTCAAAGCCCCCCCGCCCCCTCCGCCCCCCCCCAACCTCGGATTCCGCCACTCAACTGTCGCATTCCTAACGAGCTCCTAACGACCAATTAGCGGTTCATTAACACAGCGTCTCTTGTCCTTGCTCGTCAGATGAGCAAAGCCATCGTCTACATCGAGGAGGGCACCAGCATGGCGGACGTCACCTTCCCCGCGCCGCCCTACGTGGTGTCCCTGCTGCTGTACGACGACCCCGAGCTCAGCCGGGACGCGCCCCCCGTCGCCGGGTACCCCGTCATCTGTGTCACCGTAGGTTCCAGTCCCAGATCCGGTTCGTTCCGGTGTGTGTGCTGCTGGCCGTTTGCACTGTTGTCGTAGGTTCTCGTCCAAGCCGAATGTGGCAACGTGATCAGGTTTCGTTAAACTGTTCTAGGCCCTTCAAACAGTTTCAGTAGGTTGTCGTTTATTCAAACTGTCGCCATAGGTTCAGGCTTGAACTGTTACAATATTTTATAGTTCATTCAAAATGTCCACATAGGTTCTGGTCCACTCCAAGTGACGCAATAGTTTCTAGCCCTTGTTACTTATCCATCACATATTCTGCCTTGTCCTAGTTGACACATTCCTTTAAATAGTTTCCATATGTTGGAGTCCGGGGGTTGGGGACCGCTGCTTTAAACTGTTAACCTATCTACAGCGTGTTAAAGTCTTTAAACTGATAGACGCACACATAGATAGTTTTAAAGATACAAAAATATGGATAAATATTGCTTGGGTTATGTAAATGAACAACCCAGACCAATTAAAGCCCTGTGAATCTTAAATCTACAGCAGTAGATTCACAGATCGGTCGCAGTCCTTGGAAAATGTTTCATTTTAAAGATGTTTAAACCCTCTACTTTAACTATCTAATATAATAATTTTAACCTTAGATGGTGTTTCTCTATTTTATAATCATTAAACATATAGACCATACTGTGATGCTGTATTTTATAGTGATTTTAACTGTGCAGTAATAGACTGCAGGCCATACTTTATAGTAATTTAATCCGCAGTCAGGGTTAATGTAGTTCGCAGTCATTTAGCCGTGTAGGTGTGTCAAAGCGTACACTCTGAGGTCATCTGTTTGAGATGCTACTCGCACTAATCCCCGGGTTTCGTTTAGGGGAGCCATTTCTGCGGCAGCAGATTCATAACAAGACAATTAGGCTGATGGGAAGCCATCTTAAACATTCTGTCCTCGCCTAAACCACGGCAGCTGTTTGTGAGCTTCATCTGGGGGCAATTCCTAACTGTCTCTCTCTCTCTCTCCCTCTCACTCCCCTCTACTCACATCCATCTATCCATTGATCCTTTATCTTTCTATCTATTTATTTCTGTCTATTCTTCTGTCTGTTTATAATCTATCAATCCATCTCTACGTCCATCTGATGAACCATCTCTCTCGCTCTATCATTCTATCCGTGCGTCCGTCCACCCCTCTCTCCGTCTCTCCCTCCCTCCCTCTCTCCGTAGGCCTGTAACCTCAAGTACGTGGACTTCCACAAGACGGGCTCCATCTGTGCCAGTGAGAACATCAACGACACGCTGACGCGCTACCGCTGGCTGGTCAGCGCCCCCGCGGGCCCCGGCGGCGTCACCGGCCCCCTGCGCGAGGTGGACTTCGACACCTTCTTCAGCTCCTCCAAGCGCATCACCCTGGACTCGGTGTACTTCCAGGCGGGCTCCAGGGTGCAGTGTGCCGCCCGGGCCGTCAACGGGGACGGCGACCTGGGGCTGGAGCTCAGCAGCTCCCCCGTGTCCATCAGCCTGGAGGAAGGTGGGTGGGCAGTCACACCTGTCTGTCTGTCTGTCTGTCTGTCTGTCTGTCTGTCTGTCTGTCTGTCTGTCTGTCTGTCTGTCTGTCTGTCTGTCTGTCTGTCTGTCTGTCTGTCTGTCTGCCTGCCTGCCTGTCTGTCTGTCTGTCTGTCTGTCTGTCTGTCTGTCTGTCTGTCTGTCTGTCTGCCTGTCTGTCTGTCTGTCTGTCTGTCTGTCTGTCTGTCTGTCCGTCTTCTGGAAGAAGATATGTGGACACACCCGGGGGCTCTGTCTCTCTGTCCTTAGCCTGGAGGAAGGTGGGTGGACACATGTCAGACTGCCTGTCTGTCTGTCAGCCTAGAGCAAGGTGGGTGGGGAGATTTATCAGCCCGGAAGACGGTGGGTGGATACCCCTGTCTGTATGTATGTCTTCTGCCATTAGCCTGGAGGACGATGTGTGGGGAGATCTGTTTGTTGATCGTGGGTGGGTGGAGATCTATCAGATCTATCAGCCTATCATTATTTCCCGTTTTCGTTATTTCTTGCCTTCTCTGTCAGTCCAGTGTTCATTATATCACTCTTATTCACGCTCATATACTTTCTCTGTCTCTCTCTCTCTCTCTCTCTCTCTCTCTCTCTCTCTCTCTCTCTCTCTCTCTCTCTCTCTCTCTCTCTCTCTCTCTCTCGCTCTCTCCTGGACCAGAAGTAGTTGTTTTTTGTTGTTTGTTTTTGCTGGCTGTGCTTTCTGTTTTTCCCGCCAAAGCGCATCGTGTTTCTAGCTCTGGACTTCAAACGTGGCAGAATTAGCCACGCTTAAACCATGATGCGTTTGTTTGACGTTTGTGTGTATGTGTTTGTGTGCGTGCGTGCGTGTGTGTATGTGTGTCTCTGTGTTTGTGTGTCCAGGGATGTGCCAGCCGCGCGTGGTGGGCTCTGTGGGGGCGGAGCCGTTCTCTGCCAAGCTGCGGTACACGGGCGCCAACGACGTGGACCACCCCAACCTCATCAAGCTCACCGTCAACATGCCTCACATCGACGGTGAGATACCACAGCCCATCTCTGGCCCACCTCTGTTCCACCACTGGTCCACCTCTGGCCCACCTCTGACCCACCTCTGGCCCACCTCTGACCCACCTCTGACCCACCTCTGAACCACCTCTGAACCACCTCTAACCCACCTCTAGCCCATCTCTGACCCACCTCTGACCCACCTCTGACCCCCCTCTAACCCTCCTCTGACCCACCTCTCGCCCACCTCTGATCTATCACTGGCCAATCTCTGACCCACCTCTAGCCCACCTCTGGCCCACCTCTGACCCACCTCTGATCCACCTCTGAACCACCTCTAACCCACCTCTAGCCCATCTCTGACCCACCTCTTACCCCCCTCTGACCCTCCTCTGACCCACCTCTGATCTATCACTGGCCCATCTCTGACCCACCTCTAGCCCAATTCGTACCCACCTCTGACCCACCTCTGGCCCACCTCTGACCCACCTCTGACCCACCTCTGGCCCACCTCTGACCCACCTCTGGCCCACCTCTGACCCGCCTCTGACCCACCTCTGGCCCACCTCTGGCCCACCTCTGGCCCACCTCTGATCTATTACTGGCCCACCTCTGACCCACCTCTGGCCCACCTCTGACCCACCTCTGACCCGCCTCTGATCCACCTCTGGCCCACCAGGTTTAGCGCTAAACTCATGATGAGCGAGCAACGCGTAGGAGCTAGGTTGGCCACTGGGAGTATAGCCAGCCAACAGACGGGAGTTCAGCGCTGTTCACTCAACTCCATAGGAAGACATTGGCAGCGCTGGCGACAGCGCCGCTGAGAGCTCGTCGTCTGTTGACCACTTTAATCACCGTAAACACCACAGAGATAAACAGTCAGCTGCAACCCCCTCTATTACCCAACGTGGGCCCGACGTAAATGTGTTGCGTTTTTTTATTTCGACATTAATCGGGCTTGTGGAGATTAGCGGTATCTTCTCCAGCGAGAGGCTTTAGCTGCCAGACAGACGTCGTAATCTGAATCAGAAACCATATGGACATACGGTTGATTATTATTCAGTTTATTCAAAGTCCTGGCTCACAGTCTGTGTAACTGCACCCACACCCTCCCCTTGTTCCCGTGTGGCTGAGAAGACTAACAGTGGCTTTAATATATAGCTGCTTCTGTTCCTTCCCATCTGTATTACTTTTAACTAATCGAGAATTGTTAGGATTATATCTGGCGTGCGTGTCTGTGTGTTTGTGTGCGTTTGCGTGTGTATGTATATCCGTAAACTGACGTTAAAAGTTTGGGGTCTCTTAGAAATGGCCTTATTTTTTACAGAAAGCACTGTTTTTTTTCAATGAAGTTACGTTAAATGAATCAGAAATACAGTCCAGAACTCCTAATTCTAGCTGGAAACGGCTGAATTTTAATGGAATATCTACATAGGTGTACAGAGGCCCATTTCCAGCAACCATCACTCCTGTGTTCTAATGGTACATTGTTTAGCTAATCGTGTTAAAAGGCTAATTGATGATTAGAAAACCCTTGTGCAATAATGTTAGCACAGCTGAAAACCGTTGAAGGAAAGTGTGAGTTTTCATGGAATTGTCTGGGCGACCCCAAACTTTTGAACAGAAGTGCATGTGTATGTATGAATATATAAATATGTATGACCGTATGCATATATGGATGTGCAGGGATGCTACCCGTGGTTTCCACCCGGGCCCTCTCCAACTTCGAGCTGACCCTCAGCCCGGACGGCACGCGCGTGGGCAACCACCGCTGCTCCAACCTGCTGGACCACCACGAGGTGCAGACCCGCCACGGCTTCCTGACCGACGCCACCCGCAACGCCGAGGTGATCGGGGAGACCTCGCCGTACCAGTACAGCGCCGCGCTGCGGGGAGCGGGCACGCTGCGCTTCTACCGCAACCTCAACCTGGAGGCGTGTCTGTGGGAGTTCACCAGCTACTACGACATGTCGGAGCTGCTCAGCGACTGCGGCGGCACCATCGGCACCGACGGCCAGGTGAGGGGTTCACCGCCTGAATAGAGGATCACACCGGGGAGGGGGGGGGGGGATCGGAGCATCGTAGCCGTAGCTCCTGGCTTCACCACAACATCCATAAGAAATATCATGTGTTGAGAGCAATTTGTTGTTCTGATTCCGCCGGAGCAGCAGTTGATCTTTGGATAAGACGTTTTGTGAATAGTCGTATGGTGATCCCCTGTTGTGCTGTCCATATAATCCGTACTAACCGACTCATAATGATTCCAAAATGCTCAACTTCTCATCGCGTCATCATTGTCAACATTCGTGGCAGGCGGATAGATTGCCAAATGCTCTTCGGCAAAAATTGGCACAAGGAAGGGAGTTTGAATAATTATTTTGGTACGGCATGATTTGCTGAGGAAAAAATTCCCTCCAATCTGTTTGTTCTGGCACTGCCGTCTCCCTGTAAACCGCTCTTCAATTCAGTGTTATTAAGCGGAGGTGTGTAGCCTCAATGCTAAATCATCAGGTGACCGGGTTACCGAGGCTATTCATGCAGTAACGCGTGTATAAATAACGTCCGGTTACCCATGGAGGCAAATGCAGCCTCTAATGCAAACAAATTCGGTTTTCCTTTAATAAGGCAAATAATTGTATTTATATTGTGCTTTTCAAGGGCACACAAAGTGCTTTAGATAGTGAGTTTACGAGAGGTATAATTTATATAACTTTATCGATCCCAGATGGCAAACAATGGCGGCAGAGAGTTGCAAGCACACATCAGGGGGTAGAATAAAAAAAGGAAATAAAAATTACAAACGATAACATGAGTAAATATCCCCCAAAAATAAAAAGACTATATTGAAATTCTCTATATCTACAATTCTAATAGTTGAGTTGGAGATGTTGAATCGTCGACCTCTTCCACTACAAGTAGGCAGCACCCACCTGGTTGATGCCAACTCCCCCCTCACTGGCCATCTCAGAGCTGAGGAGGGAAACTATCCAATCAGAGACCAGGGGGGGGAACGGGGAGACCAGGTGACCATGGCGGTAAAGGGGCCAGGACCCCGGGTTTAGCACCCCTACTCTTACGATGAGTGCCATGGGGTCTTAAGTGACCACAGGTATTCAAGACAATCCCATTAATTCTCGTTGTGAACTGAATCTTGTGACATATTCCATGTGTCAGAAATGGTTGCTACGATGCGGCACGCTTTGACCGGTAACAATGTTTCAGGGCGGGGCACGCCACTGGTGTCATAGATATAGATGGAAGAATAACACTGATGGTTTAAGAAATTGACCTCTCTGTTCAGTGGCGTGTCACTTGCGGTAGGTCAAGATGGATGAATGGCTTCCAGTATCGGTTTCACTCGCTCACTTGTGTCACTGTAACCTCTGTCTGTAATAGAGCATTACGTCCAACTGTCTACCAGCACATCTTGCCTCGCCGGCAAGGCACAGGGATTACGAACCACCGAGAAAGGCGTTGGACGACCTCCAGATCATGGCTTGAGCCAAGGGTTTCACGTTGCGAGGAATGCACTGATGCTTCACCGGTGATTTGCTCTCCACGTCCACCGGTGGTTCATCGTTTCTAGGGGAATAGGCCAGTTAAAAATCGGTTATTGGATGTAATTGTTCCACATCATTTTCAAGTAAAGCTTAATAAGATAACCCCAATTCAGAGACCAGAAACCAAAATGCTTGACATTTCATACGAGGTTCCGCCTCCCTCTTCCTCCTCTGCCCCCCCCCCCCCCCCCCCAGTGAAGTGAGTGCTGGAGGGTGCAGCCGGAACTGAGCATGTGCAGAGCAGTGAAACGGGAGCAGCTTTATCACATCTGGGGTCGTTACGCGTAGGTCCTCCACAGCAGGAGAATTCAACCTTCCAGTAATGCAGAAAATACCAATTCAGCGATTTTTATTGGCCTGTTTTATGGGTCAGTTCGGGCCTGTAACTGCTAACTGCACTTGTCCCCTATTCTTTCCGAGGAGCCTCCGCTGTTTGTGTTTTTGTGTTGTTTCCTCCACCAGGATGAATCATTCACAGAGGAGCTAAAACCCTCCCTAACTCCCCTAGGCTTTTCCTTTTAAGACCCGCAAGCCAGGGGAGGGATGAGCAGCCTCAAAGACAAGCTAGCTTACGTGTTAACCGTGAAGCTAACGCTGTCGCGGCGAGCCCGCTTACATCGGGACTGTTATTAGCGATCTGTATCCTGTCAGGGGGAAGAAGTGAACCAGCCGCTCCCCCCCCCCCCCCCCCCCCCCCCCCCCTGTAATAAAAGGCCTTCCCTCTGTCGCGGTCCTCCCCGTGGCGGTCCGCTGCAGAGACACGGCCGCTGTGTGGAGACACGCCAGGCGAGAGCCGCTGTGAAGGCTTTCAAGTCGTGCGAGATCCAAGATCCGAGATCCGCCCCGGACGCCGTTAATAAGGCTAGACGCTCGGCTAAGACGCCAGCTAAGGCGGGGCGGGGCGGGGCGGGTCAAATAACAAACCAAAAAACAACAAAAATAAATCACGGAGTCGACAGGGCTCCCACATCGCTCCCACATCGACCCCCCCCCCCCCCCCCCCCCCCCCCCCCCGCTGAAACATTATTTATGAACACCGTTCCTACGGCGCTGGTGTCTCAGCACTGGGCTGGTTTCTCTCTCGGTAGCGGCGTGCGCGTGTGTGTGTGTGTGTTTGTGGGTCGCTCTCAACAGAGCTCAGGCTTGTTAATATAATTGATGGTTCTACTTGAGCGTGGCCGGGAGTTCAGTCAACAAAAAGGCATTCGCCGGCGCGATGACAGCCAGCTCTTAATGACTGGAGAGGACTGGCCTCTGGCCTCTTAAGGGTTAATGGGGATGTGGTAGGAGCTCTTTCTCTTTGCTGATCGCAGGAAACACCAGCAGCAGACCTCAAGGCGAGGGCGATTTAGCTTTAATGCACCGCGGCCATTAATAAATCCGGGCTATGCCAGTGTGGTTTATTCAATACTAAACATCGCTCAAGTGGGATTATTTTTTTATGCGATTCATTTATCTCTCAGTGGGTGGTGTAAATAGAAGATCAGTTCAAGATAAAGGTTTATCTGCTCTTGCTGTGTGCGGTGCAATCACACCACAGTTAATGGAAACGTACAGGGTGTAGTTTATCTGCGTCCTCTACGATTACATCGAGGGGAAAGTCACTGGAAGGAACCACAAAGTAAGTGGAATGGATAAAAGGGTTGGTGCTTAATGAGTAAAACAGTCCAATAGTACCGAAACATTGAGAGCCGCAGACACAGACTTCAGGTTCAAATCCATTTGTCCGTAAAACCACGGAATGAGCAAAAAGAAAAGATGGCGGCCCTCGTTGCCACGGTTACACCCAGTGACCGCTTGTGTGTGCGCAGTGATGGTCAGGGCCCGCCACTGCGGTGGTGAGGAGATGAGGAGGTTTGGAGACAAGGAGGTGAGGAGGTGAGGAGATGAGTGGGTGCAGAGATAAGGAGGTGAGGAGATGAGGAGGTGAGGAGATAAGGAGTTGAGAAGATAAGGAGATGAGAAGGTGTGAAGATAAGGAGGTGAGGAGGTAAGGAGGTGAGGAGGTAAGGAGATGAGTTGGTGCAGAGATAAGGAGGTGAGGGGATAAGGAGATGAGAAGGTGTGAAGTGAAGATAAGGAGATCAGGCGATGAGTTGGTGTGGAGGTAAGGAGATGAGGAGGTAAGGAGATGAGTTGGTGCGGAGGTAAGGAGATGAGGAGGTAAGGAGATGAGGGGGGCTGCTGCTGGCGCCCGAGGCTCTGGGGCACGTCTTCACACGAACACTGAGCTAGTGGAGGCAGGTTCCCCCCCACAGTCACTAGGAGATACCTGAGATACCTGAGAGGGAGAGGGGGGAGAGAGAGAGAGAGAGAGAGAGAGAGAGAGACCTGAGAGGGAGAGAGAGACCTGAGAGGGAGGGAGAGAGAGAGAGAGACCTGAGAGGGAGGGAGGGAGAGAGAGAGAGAGAGAGAGAGAGAGAGAGAGAGAGAGAGAGAGAGAGAGAGAGAGAGACCTGAGAGGGAGGGAGAGAGAGAGAGAGACCTGAGAGGGAGGGAGAGAGAGAGAGAGAGACCTGAGAGGGAGGGATAGAGAGAGACCTGAGAGGGAGGGAGAGAGAGAGAAAGAGAGAGAGAGAGACCTGAGAGGGAGGGAGAGAGAGACCTGAGAGGGAGGGAGGGAGGGAGTCCTGAGAGGGAGGGAGGGAGAGAGAGAGAGAGAGAGACCTGAGAGGGAGGGAGAGAGAGACCTGAGAGGGAGGGAGGGAGGGAGAGAGAGAGGGAGGGAGTCCTGAGAGGGAGGGAGGGAGGGAGAGAGAGAGGGAGGGAGTCCTGAGAGGGAGGGAGGGAGAGAGAGAGAGAGAGAGAGAGAGAGAGACCTGAGAGGGAGGGAGAGAGAAAGAGACCTCAGAAGGAGAGGGACGGAGGGAGAGAGAGAGACCTGAGAGGGCGAGGGGGGGGGGAGAGAGAGAGAGAGAGAGAGAGAGAGAGAGAGAGAGAGAGAGAGAGAGAGAGAGAGAGAGAGAGAGAGATACCTGAGAGATATAAACAGTACATTGAGAGAGAGAGAGGGGAACAACGAGAGGGGATAAAATAAAGAGAGACACCTGAGATACATGAGAGAGGGAGCGAACCCTGAGTGATATATACCTGAGACAGCAACAGAGAGAGAGAGACAACTGACATACATTGAGAGAGTGGGAGAAAAATAAAGAGAGGCACCTGAGAGAGGGGGTATTAGTTTGAGAGAGAGAGACATTGAGTAAGAGACAGTGAGAGAGGGAGAGGGAGAGAGAGAGAGACACTGAGTGAGAGAGACAGAGACAGAGGTACCTGAGAGAGATGTTGAGTGAGAGAGACAGAGAGAGAGAGTGGGAGAGAGAGAAGCAGGGGCTGAGAGGGGAGAGAGACTCCTCTCTGACTAACCCTCCACGGTGGTAGGGCTGTGGTGTTTGCTTTTATGTTTGACTAAGAAACACACTGTGGCTTCTTTTTTTTTTCCGTGAAGTCGACAAACGTCTTTGATGCAATTCCAGAAAATGTCTTGAAAGCAAGCCCTCGGGCCACGCAGCTTTGGTGGTACGATTCTGGCGTTGACGTGCCACTCGGGTCTGGCGAACAACGTAAACACATCTTTAATGCGACGTAAATTGTGAACAACGGTTTATAATGTGCAGATGAAATGAATTCATAAATTGCTGGCTCATATTTAATTTGGCTGAGAAGGTGTTTTTTTTCTCTATGCAATGCACGGATGCAAGAAACTTTAACAGTGTCTTGCAAATGAGGTCAAATAGATTTTGTAGACATGTGTGTTATAGCGTTTGTCAATGTGATCTATAAGTCTCTGTAAAATATGTTAAGAGAGGTAGCCTATCTCAATCTGGAATGTTATAAAGTAGGCTGCATTCACATTTTCAGTTATTATTTTTTCATTTTTCATTCTTGCTTTATCCAAGCGACTCACAATGGGTTTGCGAACATTCAAAGCAAAAATGTTCAATGGCCTTTCAGAAAAGGGACTTCGACATGAAGCAGGGTACTTTTATGATAAGAGAAAGGATTCTATAAATCCCAGACAGAATCCTAGACAGGTGGGATATACTCAGCAGCCTTTGAATGTGAACCATGGTTGTTTCTTCAGGTGCTGAACCTGGTCCAGTCCTACGTGACTCTTCGCGTGCCTCTGCACGTGTCCTATGTCTTCCACTCGCCGGTGGGCGCCGGCGGCTGGCAGCACTTCGACCTGCAGTCAGAGCTCAGACTCACCTTCGTGTACGACACTGCCATCTTGTGGAAGGACGGCGTAGGGAGCCCGCCGGAGGCTGAACTACAAGGCAAGGAGGCTGCTATCGACTCTCTGTACTTGGTGTTCTTCTTGAAAATAAGTAGCTTTAGATAAAGCAAAATATTTGAAGAAGGGAATTGTGAATGACCAATTATTAATAAGCAAGATAATTTTTATACCTAAATTGAATTTAATGTCATAATACAAAAACGTTAAATTGATATTGAAAATATCAAAATGTATATATTTAATAACGCAACACATATTCGCTCTTTCATATTTGTTTCATAGTCGAATTTTATTGTTGTTAGAAACTAATTGAACATTTGTAGCTGACTTCCCAAATTTCCCCTTCCAGTTATCCATTCCAAAGACCAATAGTTAATCGGTATTTCCTGTATTTCAGGGGCTCTGTACCCAACCAGCATGCGCATCAACAGCCAGGGCCTCCTCGTCGTCAACTTCCGCACCGAGGCTCGGTTCAGGGGCCTGTTTGTGCCCTCTCACCCAGGTAGGCTTCCCCCACGCAGGTAAAGGCTAACCGCTATAAAGCTGTCCCAATCCTATCCAAAGCTTGAAGGTCTAATGGTTTTATCACCAGATGTGTTGTTGATGGTGGAACCCCAAAACTAAAGTCCACTGAGTGTTTTATTTGTATTTGACCATTCTTATAAATCTGAAAATGTTGATTATATTGTAAATCATCTGTATAATAATTTCTTCAATTCAAGCCTTACATACATAATACATATTTACAACATATATGCCAAATACAAGATACGTCCACAAACACATAGATAAAAGTGGTAGTGGTGGTGGCAGGCTGATCTAGTCATCATATATCTGGGACGACACTCGTTTGTGATGTGACTGGAGGGTAGATAATAAAATGTAACAAAAGGGCTGGTCATGGCTCATAAATATCACCGATTGTAAAATAGGCCCTTTAAAAAAATGTAAGAACCTGAATATTCACTGCTTCCTACTCTAATTTAATCTATTTGAGACAAATCCAGTTAAACACACCTGTATTAAAATGCAAATCATACTGTGTCTGATATCTGGTAGTTCAGCCATTTATTTTACCACCAACTGCTTGGAAGGAATTCTGACAACATTATTACATCTATGGTGAAATATTATGTCGAGGGAGTATGCTAATGAACTTTTTCTCACTTTAAGTGTGATTTCATGAATAATTCAATCCATAATTGCTCTGTTAGTTCTCTGGCAGTAATACAAGCCATCAAATATTCACACAACTCCAGTGTGTTAACCTTGCTTAGCTTTGTCCGTCAGTCTAATCTTTGAGTCATACCTCTCCACCCCCCACCTGCCGTCTGTCTCTCTAGCCTCGTTGATGTCGTCCATGGTCATGTGCCCGGACCACCCTGGCTTGTCTTTTAACCTGAGCCTGGTGCGCACGGAGCCCACCTACAGCCAGCCCATCCAACAGTGGACCTTCGTCTCCGACTTCGCTGTAAGGAACTCCGGGTTTGAAATCTGTTTTGGTAGCCCGGACTTCGGCAGCCTTGCTAGAGCTAGCCGTTGAGTGCAAAGGCCCATTCCCAGAAAACAAATCAACATTCCTCTCCTTGCACTAGGGAATGTATAGCAACTGGCTACGCTCAGTACGCTAAGCTAGGCTAACATGAATGCAGCTTAAGCTAAGATAGGCAAAAATTAGCAAACAGCTAAAGTAAGATATCATTCTTGAGAACTTAATTCACCCTAGAAGGGTGTAATGGTTGCTGTGCTTCCTCCGTGCATGCGAGTTCAAATGTGTCATAAACGCTCGATGAGGCTGATGAAAGTGATGGAATGTGTGTGAAGCTTGACATTCTTGTCGACGTGCTCTGCTAGGTGCGCGACTATTCCGGGTCGTACACAGTGAAGCTGTTGCCATGCACATCCCCCCCCAACGTGGAGTACAGCATCCCCCCAACCTGCAACCCCCGGGACCCCGTCACCTTTGACCTGGACATCCGCTTCCAGCAGGTCACTTTACATTTAAATCACATTCCCTTTTCACGTTGTGTGTATTTGCTGTGTTTCCTGTCTGTTAACATGTCTGCCCTGTGTGCCTCTCCTAGCGAACGACCGGTCTGTCTCTCGGTGTGTTAACCTGTCCATGTGTGTGTGTGTGTGTGTGTGTGTGTGTGTATCTGTGTTTCACGACCCTTTAGCAGCAGAGTTCAGCCTCAACAGCCAGCGGACACTCCTCTCTAAGAGAGCTCTGTGGCTCCCTCAAGGCTTTGTTTCTCCTTGTTAACCTGTCTGTGTGTGTACCTGTCTGTCTCTGCAGGTGAGTGACCCCGTCGCAGCAGAGTTCAGCCTCAACACCCAGCTGCTGCTGCTCTCCAAGAGAGCTCTCTGGCTCTCCGACGGCTCCATGGGCTTCGGGCAGGAGAGCGACACCGCCTTCTCTCAGGGTAACAAATCATTATTTTGCCGATCCATTTGGGGTTTCAAAGAACGGAAGAATTCAGTCAAGTTTTAGGGGATCAGAATCGACTAAAACAAAAAGTGTTCTGACTCATATCTACCCTTTAGAAAGGTTATGCAGCACTTGGATTTTGTAAGATAAAAAAAATCGGATTGTATTCTTTGGTTGTTCCCAGCGTCACCTTTTAGTGGCTTTTGATCAAATAGTCTGAAATGTTAATAAATATAAGTGTAATAAAAATGTAAGAGCAGGAAACCTCAGGCCCACGTTCAGTCAGTTCAAAGTTAAACATACTGAGAAATAAATGCAACAATATCTAGGATATGTAGCCGTGTGTTAAATCAAATGTCAAGTTCATTTGTAGGAAAGAATGCTTTCTGTCTTTTCTGTCTATGTTCTTCATCCATGCTCCCCCGTGTGTCCCGCTGTGTGTGTGTGTGTGTGTGTGTGTGTGTGTGTGTGTGTGTGTGTGTGTGTGTGTGTGTGTGTGTCTGTGTCTGTGTCTGTGTGTGTGTGTGTGTGTGTGTGTGTGTGTGTGTGTGTGTGTGTGTGTGTGTGTGTGTGTAAACATTACAACATGACCTCACCCTGAACGCCGTGCCCCTGCAGGCGATGTGATCTACGGTCGAGTGATGGTGGACCCGGTACAGAACCTGGGGGACTCCTTCGTCTGCAGCATAGAGAAGATCTTCCTCTGCACTGGAGCGGACGGCTACGTTCCAAAATACAACCCGGACAACTTTGAGTTCGGCTGTCTGGCCGACGCGCCCTCGCTGCTCTACCGCTTCAAGATCATCGTGAGTAACAAAAACCGAGCAACCAACTAACTAACTACTTACTACTGCACACTAACTACTGCGCAACGCCGCGGCGCAGAGGTTAGCATATGGGTTAAACGCTGCTGGGGATCTTTCATGGAGGAGTTTGTCTGTTGGTCACATGGGCGTGCTTCGGTTTATCCACACACACACCGAAAGACACACGTTCAGTGAATTCACTCTCATTCTCCTGCCCTTGAACAAGGCCCCAGCATTAAACCTTGGCTTAGTCCCTGGGCCCTGCGCTGCAGCATTAAACCAGGCTATCCAAGCCCTATAGCTTATCACTGGCCACCAGTTTCGGCCGGTAGAACTATTTCCCCACCCTGACCCTTGTTGTTATTTCAGACAAAACCTTCCTTGATATTAAAATCATATTCCAAGGAGCTAGATACATATATAAGCCCCTCCATTCTGAAGAATGGTATTTTCTTCCCCAATCTTCTAGGGCGGATGGAAGGCAGCCACTGTGTAATTCGGTCTCATATTACGGGCCAATTTCAACAGAATAGCCGATCGACTGATCTGTGTACCATGAAGAAGTCTGCATGGAACCATATTCTAGCAACCTTGTTTCCTAAGCCTCTTTGGTATGCGCTCCACGTACTTTAAGCCACTCAGTCAGGATTATAAAAGGCTCATTTATGTTTTGGACCCAATTTAGGTATTACTTTTCTTATCCAGGCGCCATTCTCCATGCCAATCACGACCCGGTCGATTATATCAAACCCACGCGCGTGGATGCAGGAGCGCTCAAACTGTGATCGAGACCTTAGGTTGAGATGTGCAAATGACCTGTTCAAAGAATTCTGTGACAGGAAAAAAAATATTTCACTTTCATTTTTATCTTCCTCCCACGTTTTCCATCATAGACATCGTCAGGCAGCAGGCTAGAAGACTGTATTCCTATGATCCATCAGAAACAGTTTGTAGGAATAGAATTCATGACCAGTTATTAGCTAGAATCCTCATCCTTCCTTTAAATCAATGTCCTTGCCCATTTTGGGGGTCTACGGTTAGGGGGTGGCGTAGAATATGGCCTGTTAAGCCCATTGAGACTGTATTTCTGATTGGGGGCTATACAAATAAATCATACTGACATTGGCTTAATCATCATTAAATATCATGGGAGAGCGATTTTGGTTGGGAGATCCCTGATAAAGTTTGACATTGGAACCACATCAGAAAGTTCTTGAATTAGGCTTTGCGGGTAACTACGGCTTAACGCTTCCCACAGACTCTCCATCCTTCTAAGGAGACACTAGCCAAAATGGCCCAGAAACCCAAATGTTTTGGTTCTTCTCAGCCATGACGTTTTTTTAATCCAACATTTTCCTTTATTTTGGTCCAAGAAATACACCCAGTCCCTGAGCCAATAATTGGGATGTTTAGTGTGGTTCCAAGTGGGCTGAACCTGTCCTATTGCTCGGTCCGTTTCGGCAGCCTTTCTGTCACGCTCAGACAAACACCCCATCCCTCTCGGGCCGGGGTCCGTGCCACCAGCCTCTCGTCCACTCTGGGCGGGAGGGATTCATTAAAAACTTGGCAGAGCTGGAATACACTCAGAGATCTCTTGATTAGTTTTAAAAACCTGCCATCCGTTCCCTGGGCTATTTTCATTCCAGCATATATCCTGTGCGTAGAGGGAGGTGCTATAGGTCTGTCAGTAAGCCCACCACATGGGTGCTATCCTGGAGCGCTGTCTGTGACTCAGAGATGTGCTAGCTTCCTCCGTGTCTCAGCACACCGTGGTGCACTCATAGGATGACGCGTGGAGCTTGGCTGGGTTTTGGGTGTAGTTATCGACAAACTAAAGTGCGATAAAAATTGTACACAGAGTCATTAAAGGGGACCTATTATGCTTTTTCGACTTTATGACCTATGAACGTTGTTATAATGATTGATAGTCATGTTTAACCATACTAAAGTGTCAAATAATGACGTACATGCATTTCGACGTATTCCCTGCTGACAGTCTGGGGTGGCTGTGCAGAGCGCTAAACACTCAGGACAACGTTTGCGATTCACTTGTTCACATTTCCGGGAAATCATCTACGTAGAGGCACTCCTGCCGCGCCCCCATATGCCTGGTCAAATCTGCCCGCGCGCGCGCTTCAAGGAAGGTAACCAATCACAACAGAGTTGGGTTGGCAGGAGGGGGGCGAGGGGGCGGAGAAGGACGAAACCGAGCGTTGACAGAGAAGGCTGAAAGCACCAAGATGAGAGGAAGAGTTTCCCGAAAATCGACGTCGTTTTTTGTGTATGGTTAAACATGACTATCAATCATTATAACAACGTTTATAGGTCATAAAAGTCGAAAAGCATAATAGGTCCCCTTTAAGACAATGCACAAACAAGAAAGTGTTTTTAAAAGGTTGGTTCAAAGTGCTCGTTGCTAGTCATACTTCGAGGTTGGACCTCGACACTCATCTCTGGGCCTTCCCACCTGATTGTTATCCTCCTCCAGGACAAGGCCCAGCCCGAGACCCAGGCCCGCTCCTTCGGGAGTCTGGCCTTCGAGGCCTACCTCGCCGTGGACGACCCGGCGGCGCTGGCCCTGGTCCGACAGCCAGGATCAGACGGCTTCAGGATGGCCTCCTCGGCCCTCTTCCAGGTCGGACGCTCCAGCCTCCTCCACTCTCTCCACCACGAAACAAACGATAAGATGTTGGATTTCCATTACGCTTCACTACGTAATCAAAGAAGCTTTAGGAAAACAAGCAAATCAACTCAAGAGATAAGGAAACAGAAGGGTTCGAAGACGCCTGGAGGCTTAAGTGAACCTCTTATGAATAGATCCATATTGTTTATGGGCTTGTTGTGCCTTCACAGACAGACAGACAGTGTGTTGAATGAGAGAGGGAAAGACATAGGAGAGTCAACCCTGGGTCAATCCAAGACATAAAGGCCACATGCTTAGCGCGCTAGCCTCCTTAAACCCTGCTGAAGTTACGGTCAGGGGTTTCCCGGCTTAGTGGCGGTTCCGTTTCGGTTCTACTGATAACACCGTTGTGGCGTCTCCTTTCTCCCCGTCCCCAGGTGGCGGCAGGGAGGGAGTGGTTCATCCACACCATCTACACCGTCCGCTCCCGGGAGAACGCCAACCGCGGCATCGGCAAGCGCAGCCTGGAGTACCACTCGGTGGGCCGCCACGGGCCGCCGGCGCGGCCCCGCCCGCGGAGGTCCGCCGCCCAGCGCCCCGACCCGGTGGAGGGGATCGGCACCGAGAACGACCGGGGGACCAACATCCTGCACATCGCGCTGGACCGCGGCCCCGGGGCCCGCCAGCGAGGGCCCGGCCCCCAGGAGGACGCGGCCCCCGGGGCGGGGGTGGCGCCGCGGGAGCTCAACCAGCGGGAGGAGGAGGGCGACGAACGGCTGGTGCTCGTCGTCGGCGTCGTGGTGGGGCTGCTCCTCGTCGCGCTCGTCGCCGTGGCGACCGCCCTGCTCGTGCGGTCCAGGAAAGACAAGTCGGCCGTCGGCAGGGAGCCCCCGGTGTCGGCCAGCACCGAGCCCATGGTGGGCGGAGGGGGAGGCGGAGACAGCTCCGAGGTCTGAGGAGGAGGGTAGGGGGGGGGCCGGTGAAACAGCAAACGCTTTTGAGTTACTGTTTAGAAGTTTTGCAAGTGCCTCAAACTGGGTGACGTTGAGGGGCAGTTCGGCCGGTAACGGATACAAACTGGGGTTTCCTTTTTTCTCTCGAGGTTATGTTTGATATTTGTACTTGAAACACAACGCGTTCCTTACCAGGAGGAGAACCGACAAGAGAATCGGCTGACAGGCTTTCGTCCACCTCTCCGCGATCATGATTCTGTTTTGCTTTCGATGGCCGTTTTGATCCAAAAATGTATGTTGTGAGTCCAAAGGTGCTACAGAGAAGCCTTTTATGATTTCAGCTTTTTTCTTTTGTGTGTCGAACACGTGGAACAAGTATTTTTGCAAATGCTAAAGTCGGTAAACTGAAACTGCTGTGTATGTTTATGTGTCACTGAGTCGCGACACAGCAATGTTTAGCTTTTAATGTTTCTAAAGTCCTGTTTCCCTGCATATGACTTCATGATTTCATATGTGCCTAAAACAAATCATTTGTTATTGATTTCAGACATCCTTTGTGTGTCGCCACTTATAATATATTTACACGTTTTATGTCTTTATGTCTTATACGCATTTATTTTGCATGCATTTATTTTTGTATTCTTCTGTGTGGTTGTACTATAGAACGGTATTACATATCTCATCCATACGTGACAAACCTACTGTACAATGTTAGAACTACTGTAAACCAAACTCCTCAATGTGGGGGGGGGTTTGATTTTTCGCAGTGAATTCCCATGATAAACAGTATTCATCAGTGGTTCAACTGGTGGTCCAAACACAGCTTGATTTCGAGGCCCTGAAAAGAAAATGCGAAATCCAACCTGCGTCGACTCCGTAGATTGAAACCCAAATTTCAAGACAGCTGGTCTGCAGTGTACAGTGTGCTATAGTAACTGTTGGACCGTTCAATACAGCCGGAACCCTGCCATTACCATTATCATAATCATTAATATTATGACATGAGAGAGAGAAGTTCTGAAGATTGAACCTTGAAAGAAATAATTATCGATCCTTTGTACAATAGGACTGAGTTGGTTGGTTCATTATTTTTTTTATGCCTTATAACAGTTGAAAGGGAATATTAATTGTTTTATATAATCGTATAGTTGTAACTTCCATTCAGATATACTTCCTCTTGATTGTTTTAATTATTTATTTTTTTATATTGCCAATATCCCCTTCCTATCCCCCAGCCTTTCGTTATGAACTTCTAGAAAAAGATATAGCTATACATTTATAAATATGCATCTCAAAGTGAACATTCTGCGTGCCATGTTTGCACTGAAAGTATATATAAGAGGGAATGCCAGGCTTTGTGTTGTGGTTTGGAATACTTTCATTATTCATAAAAAAAGGGAAACAGTGAGTTCCCATTGATTACCTCATACCGTGCCGTCCGATAAACTCTGACTCCGCCGCTTCCTGAAAAAGGTCACCTTGATTTTGATTTTGTTTTCCAGAGCGAACAAACCTTTCTATGCAACCTATGAAATCATGTTGTTCCCTTCCATCGTTGTGCGTGATTCGTCTGTCCACAATCTACTGCATCCACGCGATGACGCTGTAAGGATCTCCTGTCCGGTTGTTCTATCATGTTCACCGCAGCGAAGATGGTAGAATACCTTCTGCCTTTACGCTCATGAATGTTTGTACTGTATATATACACAGCCATGTAAGACTTATGAATATACACCGTTTGGATGTTTTGGGAATGGTTCTGTTTCAATAAAGACTATGTGCTCTAAGTATTTCTAAGTTGGACCACAAGCACAAGGTGGTCTAAATAAATGAATAAAAACCGAATGAATTACATTAACTTTCTCAATTAACAAACATTCATCATATCCTCCTTTAATGTGTGACACCGTCTGGCAACTAGATCGAATATATTCGTTACCCAATTAAATATCCATTTGACTGTCTAATAACCCGTTAGCACAGCTGAGAGAAGCAGCTCCGTTTAAATCAACGTTTTCCGTGAGAGCACTCTGAACTACATCACAATATCTTTTCTTCTGTGTCATTAGAAGTTTTGTTGGTTAAACTGCCCCAAACCAGTTAAGAATCAATGAAGTGTGATAGTGAACAATCTCACTCAGCCTAAGGGGGAATCTTATTAAAGATACTGGGAGATGAATTAATGTCATTTAAGGGGAGGCAGGACTTCACATCAACTCAGAAGCGCCTCAACGCCAAGAACTGGATTATTGGATTTTCTCTCTCTCTCTCCCTCTGTGGTTGTTTGCGTGTGCGTGTTTGTTCCAATTACCCTCGGTATATAATTTCAGTCCATTGCTCAGTTTCTTTTTAATATTCTGTAATAATTTAACCAACATTATTGAATGCCTATTGCCATGTACTGGCCCTGCTCATAGCAAATAGGACTATAAAAGCAATAAAACAAGCAATTTGAGGGCACCTTTCTACAACATCTTTGCCTATCAATATCAGTAACTAACTTTAATATTATTAGATAACAGTTTAACGTTTCGTAATAAACATCACTCCACATCTCCGTAAACCATGTGCTTTTATTACCAGTGCATATTAATAGAGAAACAGAATCATTTGGACCGGTGTGACACAAGTTAAAAGAGTGTAAAAGAACACTTGATAATATTGTTGGGCTAATGGTGGCTAATGGTCAGCCAATTGCACACCTGTAAAAAAAGGTGTGTGAGGCTTCCGTTTGGCAACAAGTCACAGAATGGATTAGGTACGTACAAAATGCTAGCCAGTACTCTATAGAACACTGCTTAGACACAGTGTTACAACAGCTTCAAAGGGCCCCTGTAATACTGATTAGCAACTAAGCAGTTACAAAATCAACCCATTTGTGACATCATAAATGGACGCGTCCACACAGATGTGCGATGGCTAGCTCGGCCTCTACCTAGCTAGTTAGATAATATTCACTGGGTCGGCTGTTGGGTATAGGGTTGTTGTTTAAATGACTAATCATCATTACCATCGGTGGTAGAATAGGGGCCCTTTAAGTGACTGGAGTTGTGTCGGTTGATACCACCAACCAACCTCTTGGGTTCATATGTACCTAGTCCATCTACTGCTGTGGCACCAGCGCTCAAGGGACATTACACAAAACAGACACCGGAGGGAGACAGAGGGACATGTGGCGTCAGTCATGGTGTGATTCAACACGTTGACACAGGCAAACAGATATTTATGAAATGTGGAGCTCTGAAATCGATCGTTTTACATGAATGCCATCAATATTAGACGGCGCATTTGATGGCTAATCTCTTCTAATAAACGATGAACTGTTGTAATCTACAGGGGTTCTGATGATGAAGCAAACATACATTGCGAAGCATCTCCTACAAGTCTACCGGTCACTTTAGATCAACCTAAATTTTCTTCAACAACGTTCGACCACAAAGCAAAATTTGAAAATAAATCCACAATGAGATCAGTACACAATGAGGAGCCAATTTCTTCACCACCATGGTAAAGAGAAAATAAATAAATTGTTTGTCTTTCCAATTTGTGGAAGTAATTAAGTATGAAAGATCTGCACTAAATTAATGAGCCACACAGTTCCGGGGATATCGGAGCTTCTAAAAATGGTGGCTTCACAGATAATGGGTTGGACCACCCCGGGCTTAGCCTAGGAAGTCATCATCAACCAAGGGATCTAAATAGAACAGGACTGTGGCAACTACAACTCATCCACCTATTCGTGCTTCAACACCACGCAAAGTTTGATGCTTCCCCCCCCAAAAAAAAAGATATGAAATTAGAAAAATAAATTTGTAAATGCTGAACTAGTGTAAAAAATTAAATTAAATTAGCCCCCCTTTTTTTTCTTTTCTTTTTTCTCCCCCCCCAAAAAATATAAAGAAAAATGTAAACATCCCAAAAAAATATTGTGCTGTTTAGATTTTGCAATAAATATGAAAACACTACTTCTCTGCAAGCATGTGCTGGGTACATTTCTCAAAAAACACACTTAAGAACAGCTGCCATACACACTTGTCTTTAAATGCTGTGGTCTATCCAAAAGGCTGCGCGCGTGTGTGTGTGTGTGTGTGTGTGTGTGTGTGTGTGTGTGTGTGTGTGTGTGTGTGTGTGTGTGTGTGTGTGTGTGTGTGTGTGTGTGTGTGTGTGTGTGTGTGTGTGTGTGTGTGTGTGTGTGTGTGTGTGTGTGTGTGTCAAAATCGTAGCACATGTATACACGGAGTTGATAGCAATATACACAATATACATTTATGCATACACAGTACATACAGCAAATCAATGCACAGATGGCGTGTGGAGAGCGAGATGTAATGTTGTTGGTTTTCATCATCATATATTATGTCTTTTTCATATACAAAGTGTATCTGTTGCGGTAAAAGCGAAGCGCAGCGCAGCTCGGTCCACTGACGGCACTAACTACGTTTATAGTAAAAGCAGACCAGCGGGGTCAAAGTATGTGCGCGTGTGTGTGTGCGTGCGCGCGCGTGTGTGTGTTCTCGCCCAGGCATTCGGGGCCAAACGAAACGTCATGCATATGGACAAGGTATGGCTCATTATACTCTTTACACGGGCCATCTTCACCGCCCCTGGGCTCGGATCTTAATACGAGGTTTAGAACACGCCCAATGCGAGTCTGGACAAACCGCCATCGCTCCCTACCCAACACACACCGGAGGCTAGCACAGGACCTGGTGTGTGTGTGTGTGTGTGTGTGTGTGTGTGTGTGTGTGTGTGTGTGTGTGTGTGTGTGTGTGTGTGTGTGTGTGTGTGTGTGTGTGTGTGTGTGTGTGTGTGTGTGTGTGTGTGTGTGTGTGTCTTTCGATGGTATTGTTAAATGGCCCCTCCTGTAGACAGCTGTGAGGCCGTTCTTCTGATGGTGGCTTTGAGCGCCCCCTGCTGGATATGGAGAAAAGGGACGCTGGCAATTGTAGCTCTAATGGCTCCTAGGGGTGTTGACTTTGAGGGGTCCCCTACTCTAGATAGCGGCAAGGGGCCCCGAGCGTTAATATCTGATTGATGGTAGCAATTAGGGGCCCCTACTGTCGATGGCTGTGAGGGGCCTTTAGCAATGGTAGATGTAAGGGCCTCTATTGATGGTATTCATTGGGGGGGGGGGCCCTATTGATCATAGCAGTAAGGGGCTCCTTATGGTGGAAGAGCTTAGGGGCCCCTAGTGATGGTCGAGGTGAGGGGCCCCTAGTGATGGTCGAGGTGAGGGGCCCCTACTGTAGGTAGCGGTAGACCTTGAAGCAGTGGTTCCCAGAGTCCGCCACGGCGACGTGTCCGTCAGACGTGAGGGCCAGGCCCTGCGGCCCGTACAGGGGGTCCGCAGACGTGTTGATGTAGGAGAGGAAGGAGCCTGAGCTGTCAAAGACCTACAGGGACGGACGGGGACACACACACACACACACACACACACACACACACACACACACACACACACACACACACACACACACACACACACACACACACACACACACACACACACACACACACACACACACACACACACACACCATTTTAGGAAAATGTTCCTGAGGGAGATTAAGAGGTTTTGTCCTTCCTCTGTGGTAACTTTTATAATATATGGGAGTTTGTCCAGAGGTGGGGGGGGGAACAGAAAGTGAGAGGAAAGTTCCTTCCAGGGACACATTAAGGGTGCGCACGTCCTTCTGTGTTAAGGCTCTCCTACCTGAATGCGACTGTTGCCCCAGTCTGCCACGATGATGTTGCCGTTGGCGTCCACGGCAACACCGGTTGGAGCGTTGAACTGGCCGTTCCCCTCGCCGTGGGAACCAAACTTAAACAGGAACTCTCCGTCTGCGTTGTATACCTGTGGGGGGGGGGGGTGAGAAAGTTTGGTTGGGTCTTTTGTTGTTGTTAGCATCAAGGGGGAAATAAATAGGAAACCACGGTTATCTCATCGGGCAACGTGTCCGTAAAACAACTGCAATCATAAATAATGTGCAACGAAATAATGTGCAACGTTTATTGATTTATATGACCTGTTCTCCCATCATTCAAATCAACCAATCGATCGAAAAATCACAGAAAGGAAAGGGGGAGCCTCTATTTATACTGGAATTTTTTAGATGGGGTAAATAATGATTAAAAGGTGACATATTATCAGGTGTGAGTGTGATTAGCCTTTACCAGCCGTTTTGAAAATCTGCCTCTTCTGACATCACAAGTGGGCGTGTCCACCTAGATGTGTGCTGGATAGATCAGTCTACCAGCCTACCCACAGTGGACTGTAGCAAACGTTGCTCATCTATCCGTCAGACATCTAGATGGACATGCCCACCTATGATGTCATGATTTTCAAACCTAACCTGGTGGTATAATCTTTAATAATAACCAGGGCTGGCCATACCTTCACTGAGTGGTTGTGGAAGTCCGTCACTACGATCTCATTCTTGTTGTTCACGGCTACAAAGTGAGGACCTGAGGGAAGACACGCGGGGGGGAGAAGGGAGGAAGACAGGAAGTGTGAGTCATCAGTCTTGAGGAGAGGAAATAGAGGAAGTTATGCGCTTAATATAGATATCCATGACCAATCCTTCAACAGTATTTCTCCTTGCTAGTGTCTCACTGGGACCGGTGTTATAAAAGGTATATCACGGACATAACAATAATCATCATCATTATCATCAACCTCAGCTTCCATTTGGTTGATGCATTATCTACAGCACTATAGAAAATTGCGATTGCATACACTTCTTAGCATGGGTTGGCCCAGTGGGAATCGAACCCCTGATCCCTGGCAATGTTAACAACAAGATCTACTAATCTGGCTTCACAGAATCAAGACACAAAGACAAATACGAACAGATATGACAGTAACAGAAAGGGCATTCAAGTGAAGTCCAAACTCAAGGTTTGGTCCCACACCTAGACACACACGTCTGGGCAGTGAATAAGGATTACTTACTGAAGACGGGGCCAGATTTACTCAGCTTTTGATCCGGTGCTATGTTTGCACCGCATTTTTCTAAAAGAAAAAAGGGAGAGAACGAGGTGAGCGGAGACGTCAGAGAGGCAAAGGTAGGAGATGATGTCAAGAGAGATACACGTAGGAGGTGATATGAGATTATGTAGTATGGGCCCAAGGAACAAGGAATTACAATATTCATTATTTTCAAGCAGCAACGGAAAATAATAACATAAACTTAAAAGTGTAGGTTCTTTATCAGGGCCACAAGCAATGTCTCGGGTGATAGACCTTACCCACCCACCAAAACAATAAATAGAGTCGCATTAATTTTAACGGGTCAAAAAGTGAAATGTTGAGTTACTGTATATTTGTTACTCGCTTCAAATAGAAATAAGTCGAGGGAAAGTCTATTTAGTATTCGAAAATTCAAATACATGACTTTGTCTGACCCGACACGTCTGTCTGCTTTGGGCTCAAGGCAATCATTTTAAGATACTTTTAGTTTTCTGGTGAAGCAATTGGTACCTGAATCCCTTATTTCGGCAAAATAACATTGCACTAGGTAGTCCATTAGTGGTCCAGTAGTGTATTAGCTACTAGCTAGCTCGTCACTTTTTAATGTGAAGATCTATTACTTAAGCTAGCTGTTGCTAACGCTAGCTGTTGCGGCTAACACTAGCTCCACGGACTTTACCTGCGAACTGTCTGTCTGAAGTTCCTTTGGCCCCGAACTTGGTGACCAGCTTCCCGTTGGCCTGGAAGATGAAGACGCAGCAAGCCTTGTTGTCCACGGTGATGATGTGCCCATTCTTGTCGACGGCCACACCCTTGGGTCCCATCAGACGTCCCACGCCTATCTTGCTCTGCCAGGAGCCAAGGGGGGTTTGATCATGAGTTTCATTGCGTTAACTTTCGACGAATACCTCCCTAACCCCGCACTAACCTAACACTTCACAACCTAGAGAGCAAGGTTGTGTTCTAGAGAAATGCAGCTGTGTTGATGGGCAGGGGAGTGTAAAGCTGTGGCTAGTGTGTTTGAATCCCCATTGAAAGGTAGTGGATTTGATCCCCAGGCCTCCTTAAGCAAGATGACGTCACCCTAACCAGCTCTTAAATAACATGTCTCTGATTTCACTGTACGCATGTGAAGAAGCGGCGCATGGTTGGATACGTGAATTCTCTTAATGGAGGTCCTTCCTCACCTTGAACTTCCCATCCGAAGAGAAGATGCTGATCCAGTGGTTGTCGTAGTCGGCCACGATGATGTCCCCGTTCATGTCCACCGTGACGCCGGTCGGGCGCTGCAGCTGGCCCGGGGAGCGACCTCTGACCCCAAACCTCATCTTGAACAGGCCGTCGTTCGAAAATATCTGAGAAAAAACAACAACATTCAATTAATGCATTACGACTTCATATTTCTGGATGTGCCGTTAATGTGAATTGTGTAACAATGGAATGAGCTGTGGTTACACCATAGAACAAAGGAAATAAACACAAGAGGGGAAATACGCCCACTTTGCTATGGAAATCGTCAGTAGTGTGGCGAACTGGAGTGGAAGCTGCCACAGTTAAAGAGCTTGGCCAGCAACAGCATCATGTCGGCTGCACCCACACAATGCTCCGACAAACCAGACAAACAAAACCATAAAACGAGGATTATGGCAAGAGCCATTAAAACGAGATGTTAAAAAGTGACTCATTCTGCTTATATGAAAGCATTACTCCAGTGTGGAGTGTGGAGGAGGAGGTTTATTATTATTATCGTCTCAATTAGTTTTCTAATGACAACAACAACATTCATACTGCACCGGAAAATGAATAGCTTCAATCGGCACCAACTATTATAAGATAATTAAACTTAAGCACTCTTATCGGCAGTGAAAATATATCAGTAAATCACCAATAAAAGATGGTTAGTTTAATGTGTACCAAAACCATTCATCTTAAAAATGTGTTTTAATGACCTACCTGTATACACTGGTTGTTGCTGTCGGCGACAATGATTCGCCCATTGCTGGAGGTGGAGATGCCTTGTAGGTTGGTGAACTCTCCTTTATCCCGCCCTCGAGCTCCTGTCAATCAGATCAAGAGGATGAGGTTGATATTTCATGAATATCTCCTCGTCTACGGCATATTGTGGATCAGTACATCCACCCAGGGAAGGCAAGTAGATGAGATATGGAAGAGGGTATCGGTATGAGAGAGATTTTACACAAGGTGGGAGAGGGATTACGTAGACGCGGTTTGGGTCCGCACCAATTGTTGGTTGGATTTAGGGGCTTTAGGACGGGACGGAATGTTTGGGTGCTTGATTTTGGGTGCAGGGGTTTTTGTTGGCTGATGAGTTATGATTTCGGTTATGGCTTGGATCATGGTCTGGATTAAGGTTTGAATTATGCTTTGAGATATGGTTGAGGTTGTGGTTTGAGACATGGTTGAGGTTATGGTTTGAGATATGGTTGAGGTTATGGTTTGAGATATGGTTGAGGTTATGCTTTGAGTTATGGTTGAGGTTATGCTTTGAGATATAGTTGAGGTTATGGTTTGAGATATGGTTGAGGTTATGCTTTGAGATATGGTTGAGGTTATGGTTTGAGATATGGTTGAGGTTATGGTTGAGGTTATGGTTTGAGATATGGTTGAGGTTATGGTTTGAGATATGGTTGAGGTTATGGTTGAGGTTATGGTTTGAGATTCGGTTGAGGTTAGGCTTTGAGATATGGTTGAGGTTATGGTTGAGGTTATGCTTTGAGATATGGTTGAGGTTATGGCTTGAGATATGGTTGAGGTTATGGTTTGAGATATGGTTGAGGTTATGCTTTGAGATATGGTTGAGGTTATGGTTTGAGATATGGTTGAGGTTATGGTTGAGGTTATGCTTTGAGATATGGTTGAGGTTATGGCTTGAGATATGGTTGAGGTTATGGTTTGAGATATGGTTGAGGTTATGCTTTGAGATATGGTTGAGGTTATGGTTTGAGATATGGTTGAGGTTATGGTTGAGGTTATGGTTTGAGATATGGTTGAGGTTATGGTTGAGGTTATGGTTTGAGATATGGTTGAGGTTATGGTTGAGGTTATGGTTTGAGATATGGTTGAGGTTATGCTTTGAGATATGGTTGAGGTTATGGGTCGGGTGCTTGGGTTCGGGCGACCGTCGGCAGTGGCGCATTGCGTTCTGCGCGAGGCCCGGCGCCACTCACCCACGCGGTAGATGAGCTCGTCCTCGATGGGGTTCTCCTTCTTCTTGGTGGTGCTGTACATGCTGGACGGCCGCCGCACCGCCTTCTGCCGCACGTGCCCGCCGCCGCCGCTGGGCGACTTCACCCGCCGCTTGACGTCGTCGGGGGACTGCAGCACGTCCGACGGCTTCACGGCCCGCAGGCGGAAGGGGCTGCCCCGGACCGGCTGCTGGTACAGCAGCAGGGAGAAGCTGTACTCGCCCTCCGTGCGCACCGTGTAGCCCACCTCGTAGGTGCCGTTCTTATTGTCCACCACCTCCACGTCGGGGCAGCCGACGGTGCCGTCCGCCGACGTGATCTGCGCGCGCAGCGCCGCGTTGCCGCTGCGCACCAGCTCGCTCTCCTTGTCCTTGGTGGTGACCGTCACCGTGGTGGGCTGGCCCACCAGGGCGTGCCGCAGCCCGCCGCCCGTGGCCACGCTGGTGTGGCCCACGGCGCCCGTGGTGATGAGCACGCCCAGGTTCTGGATGGAGCGCCGCAGCCCCTCCGTCTCCACCTGGCACTCCAGGTGGCCGTTCTCGTGCGGCTGCTCGGGGAAGGTGTGGCGGGCCAGGGCGCTCACCCGCTCGCTCATCTGCTTCTGAACGAGCAGCACCTCGGTGGCCGAGCCGTGGCTCAGGGCCTGCTCCGTGAAGCTGCAGCTGGCCTGGATGTTCTCCTTGCCGCGCAGGAGCGACGCCAGCTGGGCCTGCAGCACCTGGAGACGGGGACGACATCGTCAGCTGCGTTGGAGGAGCGCGCCGGTTCATTTGGGTTTCTGAATCGCCTCGGAACTAGGGGGAATCTGCAAGCTCATCAGTTATGTGTCCTGGCAGATGGTGTGGTGCCCCTTCTCGTTCAGAAAGATTTCTAAATGCGGCTATGATGATGATGACTGTACGGAAGAAGGCCACTCAGGCAGTTTGTTTACATCCAAGAAGACTGCCACTGATGTGAAGCCTTCTGTGGAAGCTCGCCATCGTGCGCAATGCAAACAACACTGTCCTCCGTCTCTAGCCTGTGATCATCCTTGAGCAAGATGTCCTAACCCCCCCCCCCCCCCACCACACCTACACCGAGATGACATGCCTCGTTAAATCGTGTCAGCCTATTTAAGATACCGTCTTAGTGCATTGACTCTTGAAGGATACAACAACAACAACAACAACCCTCTCCAAGGACAAAAGGGCATTAACAGGAGCTAGCTAGAGAAGGGCCGGGCTGACCTTCTGCTTGGTGCTGCAGATGTTCTCCACCTCGGCGATCAGGGCGTTCTTCCTCAGGTGCATGGCTTTCTCCAGCTCCTCGAACGTGTTGCTGATCTCGGCCACCGCGTCGTTCTTGCGGTCCGTCAGCTGCTTGGAGATCTCGTTCACCAGGTCGATGGCGGCCGTCAGCTGGGGTATCCTGTCAGGAGAGGGGTTGAGAGGGGTGTGACTCGGTCTGGTTTTCCCGAACACTGCTTGCAGGACGTAACTTTTTTAAGGCAAGGGATTTGAAGAATGTGCTAAAGCCTTTGCTAGGACTTTCCCTAAACCAAAACACAGATAATCATAGCAAAAGTCTCTCAGGCCTGAATTTATTGGGATCGGCACAAAGTGATAGAAAAGTCCAGATGTTATTTTATAAAACATGAAATTAAATGGGTTTTTTTATAATTAGATTATTAATCATCATAAAAGGGAACCAAGCTGCAGCTTTTGTCCCACAGCGCCCCCTAGTGTAAGAGCCCCCGGCCCAGTGGGACGCGACCCACAGATTGAGGTCAGAAACGCAGTACCCAGCAGGGATATGTACCTGTTGCGGACGGTGTCCAGCTGGTCGTTCAGGGCCGTCTTGTGCTGCTCCAGCACGTCTCGGAGAGGCACGGTCATGTGCTCCCGGTGCTCGCCCTCTGTGCACTCGAGACACATGGCCGTCTCACACGACTCGCAGTAGTACTCCATGACCTGCAGGGGGCAGCATAACACAAACCGAACGGTGAACTGGAGCACCCTGGGCGGAAGCTAAAGGGGTGTTTGAGGGGTATAATCGCACATGTGCCCACCCCACTCACTTGCTCTCATACACATGCTCATCTGAACCTAGACTTGAAGCTATGGCCGAGGCTTAAGCCCTGGCTGGTCTAGTCCTAAACCTGACAGTACTACTAAGCATAAGTGGGCTAAAAAGTCGATGTTGATGCACCGTTTGTAAAGGGTGTGGACGGACCAGGCGCGGCCATGGCAATAATAGTCGCCGTGGACGGACCAGGCGCGGCCATGGCGATAATAGTCGCCGTGGACGGACCAGGCGCGGCCATGGCGATAATAGTCGCTGTTTGGCCCTTAACGTTTCAGGAGGTCTGCGGCATATGAACAACTGTACGAAACTAGTTTTAAACCTTTAGGTAGCAGGCTTACCTTGCTCTCGTGGTTGGGACAAGTGGTAGTAGACCTAGTATTAGCAGTAGTGGTAGGCCTACCTTGCCCTCGTGGTTGGGGCAGGACAGCGTTCTACAGCTGGTAGTAGCCCTAGTATTAGCAGTAGTGGTAGGCCTACCTTGCCCTCGTGGTTGAGGCAGGACAGCGTTCTACAGCTGGTAGTAGCCCTAGCATTAGCAGTGGTGGTAGGCCTACCTTGCCCTCGTGGTTGGGGCAGCTGGTAGTAGCTCTAGCATTAGCAGTGGTGGTAGGCCTACCTTGCCCTCGTGGTTGCGGCAGGACAGCGTTCTACAGCTGGTAGTAGCTCTAGTATGAGCAGTAGTGGTAGGCCTACCTTGCCCTCGTGGTTGAGGCAGGACAGCGTTCTACAGCTGGTAGTAGCCCTAGCATTAGCAGTGGTGGTAGGCCTACCTTGCCCTCGTGGTTGGGGCAGGTGGTACTAGACCTAGCAGTAGCAGTGGTGGTAGGCCTACCTTGCCCTCGTGGTTGGGGCAGGTGGTAGTAGCTCTAGTATGAGCATCGGGGGTAGGCCTACCTTGCCCTCGTGGTTGGGGCAGGTGGTAGTAGACCTAGTATTAGCAGTGGTGGTAGGCCTACCTTGCCCTCGTGGTTGGGGCAGCTGGTAGTAGCTCTAGTATGAGCAGTGGTGGTAGGCCTACCTTGCCCTCGTGGTTGGGGCAGGTGGTACTAGACCTAGCATTAGCAGTGGTGGTAGGCCTACCTTGCCCTCGTGGTTGGGGCAGGACAGCGGCTGCGCGGCGGCCACGGCGCTGACGGACTCCAGGCCGCTGGAGGCCTGGTGGCGGTTGCCGCACTCGGGGTCTCGCTGCAGGACGTCCATCAGGTTGGTGATGAAGAAGTTGTTCTGCAGGGCCGACACGCCCTTCTCCGGGAGGATGGACGTCTGCCGGCACACGGGGCACGACAGCGTCAGGGACTGAGGCGGGATGTAGTTCTGTAAGCATCTGAAACGGGACGAAAAGGGAAAGGTTAAAAGGGTCTGTCTCTCTCTCTCTCTCTCTCTCTCTCTCTCTCCCTCCCTCTCTCCCTCTCAGCTGGCCAGTCATAACATAGACTTCCTCTAATTTATTATAAATGTTCTTTAACTTCAACCAGCCCTGCATGTAGTGAAGCCCTAACGTACTATGTTTACTATAAATCCTTGCTCTACAATTGACTGTCAGTAGAGGGCTGACCTGATTCAATTCTGCCTTAATTAAGAATTTAAATACCCTCTTTGCAAGACATTACTTGACTAGGAGTAAAACACTAGATCAGTGAATTTTTGTCAAGTTTCCGTTCAATACATAATTGTCCTGATGGAATGTAGTTTAATTTTATCTAAGCTACCATAAAGCTTTATTACTGAGTTTAAATGCCAGACCCCAATGGAGTATCAAATAGAGACTCTGACATTTATTTAAACTGATTTAAATATCATTCTCATTATACACCGTTTAGGAACGAAGGTCATAAATTATACAAAAATAAGGTAATGTGGTTTTCAAAGTCTTCTTGGAGACAGAAGTTTTGGCCCTATAAAAAAAAAGTACCCGTGTTATTCCTAGGTTAGCTGCTGACCTCATAGGAGAGATATGTTGATGACAGAATCACTGGTGTATGGGACTTAATGCGATAATTCATATTATTACATTTCTGTATGAACAACATCCTAACCACTACCACAGTCATGACCTATGGCTTATTATTAAAGGATGACTTCTGGATATTTTATCCTATTTTCCCCCCATCATTTTGTGTAAAGGATTTATGTACCCAGTATTGAGCAACTGAAGCCGGCATCTGCGAAATGGGCTGAAATGTAATCCTTTGGGGCAAAAGCACCCCCTCAATGTATGTCCTCTAAAAGTGCTTGTTTTTGCTAATGACCGGCTGAGCTTGTCATTTGTGTGTCTTGACAACATTATGGCAAGGATCCCTAAAGAGAGGCGTCACACCGAGTCTCGCTCAAGGGAGTGGTCTCACGCTGAAATCACAGAAGATTTCCCTATTGTCGTCAGAATCTCACGCCACCTCCAACCAAATCTTTTGGCGAAGGCTAAGCTTTTGGAGTCCAACACAACATTTTCCGGCACTCTTCTCTCCAAACCTAACTCACGTTTCTACTCCTCTCTTCCTGCCACAACGCAACACTTGTGAGATTTGAGAGCATCGTAAAACAACCATTTAACGGATGACTCACAGCTGGATCAAAATGTTGACAAATTTGACTCGGCCTCATTATTTATACTTTGGGATTTTTTAAAAAAAACTGCTGCTAAACTACCGGAGCAACAATTACTTTGTCTACCCTGCATCAACGCGGTTTTAAAACGGTCGCAAGGGTTCAATATTCCATCATCCATTATATAATTAAACCTTGCAGACCTCATTCCCGTGTGTGTTAGTTTAGGTGTTGCCGCAGGATTTGAAAACCTAACCTTTCAAATGAAACCTGTGAGTTGAAGGCCTTAACTATTACCACACGTTATTCACAATATGTATGCTGTGATTTGAATTCAGTTTTTGATTACGTTTGAAGTTTAACGCATTTTAATTTTTTTTAAGTTTTTTGAGATGTCCTAGCAGGGTGTCGGGACTGATGATGCCCGGGGCCGGAGGTGGGGTGAAGAACTTACTTCTCGCAGAAGGTGTGGAGGCAGGGCAGCACCTTGGGGTTGTGGTAGTGGTCCAGGCAGATGCTGCAGACCAGGAACTGCTTGTCTATCTGCCGCACCACCGGGCTGGTACTGCCACTCTCGCGCTTAGCCATAGTGAGAGACATTCACGACCAACTCAGGTACACCGACGGATCGACCCGACCGTTTAACCTGAGAGACCCAGAGACAGAGAACACTAAGTTACACAGATGTCATCGATCCGTCGCCCACTTCAGGCTCAAGGGTCATTCAAGGGGTTTTATTAGCATGGAAAATGTACATTTACATTGTCAAAGCACATCAAGTCAAATAAGAAATTACAAAGATAGATGGAAAAGGGGACACAATCACATATTTGTTTATTCAAAATAAATGTTTTAACTGAATTGGTCCAAAGGAAATGTCACACAGAGGTCTTTACTCTGCCCTAGAACCGGGCCATAGAATGCCAGCTATCCCTAACCTCCAGCCAACTCCGCTGTACCCACAACTTAGCAAGGAGGCATAGCAGACAGAGGGTGAGAAAGAGAAAGACAGGGACAGTTAAACAGAGGGTGAGCAAAAGAGGGACGGAGACGGACAGACAGAGGGTGTGACTGAAACAGAGAGACGGAGAGAGAGAAAGAGAGATGCTAGAGGTTTTGAGAGACTAGATTCTACATTGCCATCAGGGTGTCTAATATCTTTCTCCCCATCCTCTCTATCTCGCTCGCTCCCTCGCCCTTGACCAATCCTCTCCCTTCCCTCTCCCCTCCTCTTCCTCGCCCCGTCCTCTTTCTGGCCCGGTCCAACGCAAGCAGCAGGAACAAGTGAGTCACATCCACCACCGGCCGAGTTCAGCAGGGACAACAGGAACAAAAAAAAATTAACAAAATAGACTGCACAGCAAAACGCCTGACATGTCAACACTGTCCCGTTTATTCAGCCCAAGTAAAAACACAATAGTGTGACACCGGTGATTTACTTTACGTCATCTTCAACGTAGCCTCACGATTAACGAACGCAACGACAACTACCTAACGAATGTCGACGAAAAACACAACTGAATATCTGTGAAGAGAATAAGATAAATGTCCTAATCTCTCGACAACCAATTATAGTTTTAAATGTTTTAAAGTGACATTTCCTTGATATACGTTACGTTTTTCTCTTGTATTTTATTGCCAGTGAAAGTGTCTTTCAGTGTCAAGGAAAGCGCTATATGAATAATAGCGACTATCACAAACTTTGGGAGGAAGAACAATTGAGACTGCAGACCCCCCTACTGTGGCTGAAATGAGGCTTATTGATGAGGGCAGCCATCCAAGATAAAAGCTCATTCGGAGGGACACTTGGGTGGAAATAAACACGTCCACGTTGCACAAGACAATCTCCCTGCGTTGTCGTTTGGTGATTTTAATTTGGCGTTTATTGTTGGTCCCAATACAGCAGGCCTTAAAATGGTATTATGGGATAGAAGAGATGCCATTACATGGTACAAGTGTATCAGTGGGTCAAAAACAGATTAACGGTGTGAACCAAATGTCACACTACATCTGTCATATCAGAAAAAAACAAACAGATTACAGGCCACACACACACACACACACTTGTCTAATCTGTCGTTTCTTTTGTGATGTCCACTCAGTAGTACTGAATATCCTTCCACTATAATATTTTTTTTCCTTCATCTCGGCCGTCATTCTGTATAGTGATGTACAGACCGCCATTCTGTCTGATAAAAGGATGGTATTACAGTGAAAAATATGTTATTTTGATAGAAGACTAGAGGAAGTCCTGTCACAACAAGAGCCAAAACGGGTTTTGGAGACCCATTTTCCCTGACGTTATAGCCTGATTGCTGTACTTAAATAAAATTTGAACTTTACTTAGCAAGTGAGAGTGAGAGCCAAACTCCTCTGACTGTTATTTTGATAGCCCTTCATCACAGTCCCAGTCTCAAAGGGTATCACAGGCCACACCAACAGAGACCCCCCCCCCCCCCCCCCCTCTCATCCAGCCTGCGTAAAGGCTTAAAGGACAACGCCCCAAAACCCAGAAGGAGGAAAACCCCTCTGGGATGGACAAGGAATACAGAAGAAAGGTCTCTCCTTCTAGGGACAGCAAGGCCTGTACCAGGTGCCTACTGGGCATCACTTTTATGAATTTGTTATACATTACATTTACAGAAAACACTTTTAGGCAAAACAAAACAAACCTAATAAACAAACCTAATATGGCCCAGACAGACTTAGCCCGGAGCATGGGGTTATCTGAGTGCTCAACAACGTACAATGATAAACCAGCAGCCTCTTCTCTGATCCATTTGACTGAGAGCAGAACAAAGCTGGTGATAATAACCATCACAACCACCACCGCACCGCGCCCACACTTCACACTCCACCCACAAATACTACAGCTGGTCGAGGTGGCACACCTCGGCAGTGCTGCTCATCATGCTTCTCCCGTGAGCGGCAGGCCTAGCTAAAATGGCAGTCCAACGTTTTGAAGTCGTGTTAGGAGCCGATGGAATGGGAAAGGCCAGAACGAGTCCCGTTTGCTGGATGGAAGTTTTTCTTTAAAAAAAAGGAGGAGTTTTTGACAGAACCCTTGAGAACTAAGCTAAACACAAAAACCAAACTAAACACACTTTTCCTGTCGCCCAGTGCAGGGCCTCAAATTTACATTGCATTTCCATTAAGCAGGAGCTTGTATCAGAAGCAAGCAACTTAAAACTTGATGGGTCTATTGTTTTAATGGTAGTGCTTACATTGGCTACATTTACTTTTTGTAATTCAGCAGCAGAAGCTTTGATCCAAAGTGACTTTGACATAAGCAAGGTTGAGAACGATCTTAAAGAGTAGCTATTTTGAAATGTATCATCACATGTCCCATGTTCGATGGATCTAGATTACATTCTTTTTCGTTTTAATGGTTCTCTAATCGTCTCATGCCACACATCATATCTCAGATCCCACGTCCTATCCCTGATCTTCTCAGTCTTTGTTTAGTGAAGCTTACTGGGTCATACTAGTCCAGGTCTGGACTCTACACTTCAAGCGAACAGAGCTCCTTCATTATCTCCCCCAGAGGATGTTATTCCGTCTGTGTCGGCAGGAAGCAGTAGAAAAAAAAAAAAAAAAAAAGAGAGCAGGAAATCTTCTATCCCCCCTCCCCCCATTATTCTGGGATCCTATGCCGACCCCCGGCTGTCAGAGATCATACACCACCTGTCTCTCCCTCCCAGGGCGGACAAGGGGGTGAAGACAGCCTTTCCCTCTCCCTCTATCTTGGTGCAACTACACAGACCTCTCTGGGGATCACTCCCCTAATGCATTGCTTTCCAACCAGTCATTACTCTGACGACCCCCACCAAGCCTAAACATACCTGAATAACCTAAAACAGAGCCATTTCTGGCTTAAAACTAACCATCCTTAACCCTAACTCTTCTAACCCTTACATCCACCGTCTTTATTCATATACTTTCATTTCTTAATCATTACTGTAGAGTGTGGAGACTAGAGGATAAATTCCTCTCGCTGAAACCCTCTCTTGCCCACTCCCTCACATTAGAGAGAAAGAAATGCAGACTCATAAGCAGCTGTCTCTCTCTCTCTCCCTCCCTCCCTCCCTCCCTCCCTCCCTCTCTCCTGCCTCTGCCTTCTCTGAAAAAAAACTAGAAGCAGAGCTCTCCAACAATGACATTCCAACCATGCTTTCAGCTAACGCTAACAACTCCCTCCCTACCACGCTCCCTCCCTCCCTCTCCCTCCCTCCCTCCCTCTCCCTCTCTCCCTCCACCACCCTCCATCTCTGTGGCTCTCTCTCCCCACCCCACCACCCCTCTCCCCCTCCGTCATCCTCTCACTCCCCTTCTCGTTAAAAACCTTCTACCCCTCAGTTCCTCTTTCACTTCTGCATCACTCTCCCATGTACAATTTGTTCTCTATCTAAGATACAGTAAGTACAGTAATTTGTGTATTCCACTACTGCACCACACATTTTTTTAAATATCTTTTCAATTTGGTATGTTTTTTAATCTATAGCGCATGACCGATGACTAGATGAGTCAGACGGGGCCATTCACTGCAATACTACACCAACTCCCCCCCGCGACCCGTTCCTTCCTTCCTTAAGTTCACGTCTGAATGGCCTCCGATGCATGACATCACCAGGAAGCTGACGAGTGGTCCCACCCCTACGGCTCCTCCCCTTCTGTGATTTCACTGTGTGTAGAAAAAACTGTTAACAGGCTCTTCCTAACAGAAGCCAGACAGCCTGTGTTGAAATAGAGAGGAGATAAGTGCAAAAGGTAATGGAGTTCAGGAACAAACAAGCAGTCATAGTGAACTTTGAGCCCAATAACGTGTTGTTCTACACGCTGCTCGGGGCCTTCAGGTCACACACACACCTCAGAGGTTGTACAGACTGTGTTGGACAAGGCTGTGTTCTGCAGTAGAGGCAAGCCCACTGGGTTAGCCACGCTTAGCCTCAGCCAGGACTGTAATTAAACTGTTGAATGAGCTAGAAGAAAAGCCTCAACTGCTTTGAGGGGGCAAGTGGCAGGCAGGTGATATCACTTCTGAACCTCTTTCATATAAACAGTGTTAAACACCCATTATAGTCGTACGCTGTCCTAGGCTACAATTTCAGAGAGTACAAGATTCATAATATTCGGAGATATTGCAGTGTTTTTTATTGTTTTCATCCTATACATCTTCGACGAAACCACGATACACTGCACATCAGACGGCTTCCTGAGAAACACAATCTTGCATTCATAAGCAAGATATATTGTTGAATCAATACATCACAAAGAACCACGTACTAATGTTGTAATACCTAATTTCCCTTCGGCTAGCCAACCCCCTCTCCCCATCCTTTGTTTATGGTTTCCTAAAAAAACGGCGTGATCAGCAGTTAGTACAGTAGGGGTTCATTAATCAGCCCGGTGGAGCGGGAGACACATGGGAGGAGTGTACATCTGCCCACCAGAACGTTGCTTCCACATCCAGGCTCCCGTCCACGTGCTCGCTCTGGGAGAACGGATGCTAATCCACCGTGTGACCGTGTCCCACCACTGGATCCATTCACGGACGACGTGTTGTTAAATAAACAGCAATGACCAGCTCATCGGGAACAGTTGGGAGGAGGTGGAGGAGGAGGAGCCCTTTCCAGGGACCCATCACCACCACCAGGGATCGAACCAGCCACCCTAGGCGCCTCTTTGTTAACCTACTCCCCCTCCAGAACTGAATTGCCATTGTAACGAAGAAGGACCGGTCTTCCTAGGAGTTGTTCAACTAATTCACACTGGGACCCACCAGCAAAATTTGAGTGTGTCCATGGGACCCACCTACAGACACACACACACACACACTCAGAAGACTCACAAGTCTGCCAGAATTGTATCCCCTTCATTACAGGGGTACTGCGTGTTGTCAGGTCGCAACTCGCCTCCAACTGGAATGCGATTCGCTACCCATTCTGGGACTCTTGAGTTGACCCATACTTTAAGAAAACTTTGGTCAGCCTCATTCCTCACACCTTAAGAACGCTTTACTCAAGTCTACACAGTACCACCGTCCCGAATGTACACAGTCACTGGCCGTTACAGCGTTTGTCCTCCACTTCTTGGGGTTGCCGGTTCAAGCCCCACAGCTGCGAAGTATGGGTGAGCCGTCATGACGACGGCACGTTGCGCCACCTGTCCAGCTCCGCTGGCCGGTCACCACTCCACTCAGAGTTCTACTTGTCCTTACGCCGGTCCTTACTGCACTGTGACTGCTCTGCCATCTGGGTGAGCCCTCAGGTCTCTCAGACAGTCACAACACCATCTCTGTGTGTCACCTCCCATGACACTCACAGCCACCACGCCCACCCAGTGAGGGGACACCCATCAGTACCTTATTATTTATTCATTTAACGTACCGATTAAGAAGCACATGCACGTGTATTCCTGGTGGTTCTCATTTATATATTTCATCTTTCTGAGATAGCACTCTGCTCCACTGAGACCAGTGGTAATACAGTGACCCCCCCGGCCCCCACACAGGTCAGAGCCTTTTGTTACAGTAGATCGGTTTAAGAGGATTTCAGGAAAGGAAACATCAGCGCCTTGTTTTAATAAGCCTGGATGTGATCCGTCTTTGACTCGGTGACCATGTAAGAGCCACACCCGGTCAGCTTATCTCTCCCTAAATCCCCTCCATTCATAAAGTGTGACGCATCATTACGCATGGTCTGCATATCCCGTAGTTACTGTATAAAATACTCCTGTACAGTTGCAGTAGTTTATGGCCATTATTCCTTTTTATCGAATTTTCTTTTGAATGTTGGCCTGTGAAGCCATTAGTAAAGCTGTGATTGTGCTGAAGGTATGTATAGATACGTTCAAATTAAATCTGCTGACAACTCTGAAGTCTATAAAAGCCCTCGCTGGCAAGGGCGATCAGCTTCCAAAAGCCAAGACCAGAGAGGAAAGTTAGATCTGGAAGAGGAAATCTTCCAGGGTGGTTAGAAACAGCAGATGCTGTGTGGGCAGAATATGGTGAACAGATCAGCAAGAAAGGAGATATTCTTCACTAGGTTGACCTACTTATGAATTCCTGAATAGCATTCCTCCATTTATTAGCCTATTTAATTGATTTATGCTTATTCTTGCCAAGCATTAAAAGCTTTTTTAGAAAGCCTTTACCTTACTCTTGTTAGGAAGCGTTAAATGCCAAGTAGCCTAGGATTCTAAGCCCCCTTACATGCCATGTACTTTGATATGCCAAGTACCACAACATGAGCATAAGCACACCAACACGCCAAGCCCCCTCAAATTTCCAGCAAGGTACTCTTATGCAACTACGTGCACCCTAAATGCTTTGTATGTGATATCCTCCACACACACTGAAACGTTAGGACTAAACGTATCCCTCTTCCTGGTCGTGTTCGATTCTACCCCAAGTCATGTTATAGTGAATAAGACAGATTGGTCTGAACTGAGGTGTTTTTGGGGCTCTCTGGATTTGGAGAAGTGCCAGTCTGGACCCACTCTAGAAAAAACCTGTCCCACTAAACAGTGGATCCACCCCCAACACTCACCGCCTCAGACGATCGTCTCCGCAGTTATGCAAGCACTGCTACACATGCATTAAACCATTAAGAAGCTAAAACTGCAAGCTTAACAGGGGATGTTAAAGGAGCTATATGTAACAAATCGACTGTACTAAAAAAATAAAATTACCGTGAAATTTCATCAGAGATTAAGAAAACGTGCTGAATCGAAAGACGCAATATTCGACTTTGTTTTGTCCTATGCGCGCTACACTAGTCTCTCATTGCCACTGCCAATTTCCACACTACGAGTTGCCAGATATGCTACTGAGCTGGTTTATAATTAGAAAACAAATAAATTGAAAAGGTTTTACGTTATAAATGTATAGTGTAGGCCTTGTTGTTGCTTGTTGTAGGTTGAGGACCTCCTGTCTGGGGAGGATGGGGTGGGCAGAGACCACTCTCTCATATTGTGAAATTAGACTTCACTACCCGTTGTAATGTTACAGAAGGCACCTTTAACTGCTACTGCCATGGTTGCTAATGTCATACCATTCAGTTAGGTCAAATAATGCTTCCTGCCCAAAGACTCAGTGAGTATAAGCAGTTTTAATTACAACACACTTTTTTATGCAAGCTTGTGTCAATAAACAGAAACTGATCTAAATATTAAATCATGGTCAAAAGATAAGTATACATTTTTTAATATTTTTTTGAACTAAATCTAGGGTTAGAGATGTATTTGTATCGTCTGTTTCTAATGGCTGGTGTTCACTGTTGTTATACCTAGTACCGGTAGTACAAGATAATCTTGGAGGCCATCTCAGGTCATGAGACTGGTGCACCGTGTACACCCGGTCTGAGAGCTGCTGTGTGTCTGAGGCTCCATCATATGACCTGGATGGTTAGGAAGAGGACAGCAGGGCAGCTGGAGAGATAAGCCGAAGAGAGCGTTGTTCGACTGAGACTGACAGACAGATGGACAGACTGGCAGAAGGACCGCTAGACGGACAGTCCAACGGAGCGAAGGACGGGCAAAAAGAACGGGCAAACAGCCAAACCGGTGAATGGACAGGAAGACATACACTTGAAAATAAAGGCTGGCAAACGGTAAGCTAGACTGCCAAACAGACAGACCGGTCGTCGTCATGGTTACATGTGAATCCACTGCAGAGTGCTGGGCATGTCTTAGCTTCACACACACACACACACACACACACACACACACACACACACACACACACACACACACACACACACACACACACACACACACACACACACACACACACACACACACACACACACACACACACACACACACACACACACACCTTTATTGAATGAATCACATCATGTCATACCATTTGCCTCTGCAGAGTGAAGTGGGCTGTGTGTCGCTCCAATACCGCGATGAGATTATGTGACAGAAAATAACGGATGTGACTAACTCTCCATAATAAAGCTCTGCCTGGGGTTACCTGAAGAGCCCTCAAAAGGGAGAGGAATATTTTGAGAATACTTTTCATATTTTATGTTGAGACACAGCTCCTATCCTAAAATCTTCATGTGTCTGCATTAGAACAACAATATGATTACTATGATCACTATGATTATTAAAAATGCACTAATTAATACTTACTCTCAGCCCAAACCCTTGTATCAGATAAGACGAGGCCGTCTGTATGTAGCCTAAACAGATGGTGACGAGTCGGCTTCGGTGATTGGTTTGATGAAGACAAGCTGGCCAAAAATAAAAGACTTGTGTCAGCGGGACAAATGATAAACTATTCATGGCTTGGAATCACTCTGTGGTTTGAGGATCAATGATGCCGATGTAGTGAGGAAATGACTACTTCATCCTGCTGTTGCTGATCAATGGTCAGTAATCGTACAGGATCAGCTCAAAAGTATAGATTGTATCCCCACCACCCCCCCAAGGATATTATTCAATACAAACCACAAATGGAAACAAAAACAGCAAAAAACAAAATGGCACAATTATCAAAGAAAAATGCAGTGCAAACGGAGGACCAATCCAAACAATACAGGATTTAGAAAAAGGACTATACAGACTAGTTATACTAGATCACTAGTAGAAATGAGACAATAATCTCTCCCGCTACAGCAAAACATTTGTCGTTTGGTGAAGGGGTAATTGAGGTGTATTCATGTGGTTCTATGAGACTAAAAAGTGTGTGCAACACTGCTTTAAAGCTGGAGATACTATTTAGATTCTGTGTTTGTTCAAAGTGTTGGCGTTAAGGACTGCAAACATGTCACCCCCACAAAGGTGTCATGACGCCACACACTCGAGCTCCACTATTAAACCAACGGTGCAAACCAGAGGGTCTGTTATCGTTTGAGCCTACTTGATCCAACACACTTGACCCCACTTGATCTGGTTCAGCATTCTTGATCGGTTTAGAATACTTGAGTGATCATCCAGTCCATGTGATTGTTTGCATGGAGATGATTTTTAGTTACTCAGTGACAGTAACAGCCAAAAACTGCTTGAGTGCATAGCAGCAGGACCGTCCTTGACTCAAAGCTGAAAGGATCCGATCCCCAGTGTCCTCACGAGTAAGCATCGTTGAGCCAAGGATGCCTCACGTGTGACCCCTTACAAATACCTGCTCATATTTTTTCTATTGAATATATCCCCAATTCCATGCAACCTTTATCCAACAACTGAATTATTTTTTTAAGGGGAATTAAAGGTTTCATGCAATCAAAACAACCTGTATTTTTAAATAGATGAAAGCTATATGATAAGGCCAAAATGAACTTTCCTCATCCCCATTATATTTGAAAGAAAACACGAGTTCAAAACGCAGATATAGCCTATCAAGAAGCCTATACTTAAACGGGCTCCCGCAGAATGTTGCAATCGAGGATATCAACAAATTAAATGATGTCTTGGGAAAGTTGGACGGACAGGCTACTTTTTTCCACTCCCACCATAAAAAAAAAAAGGATGCAGAAGCGTAAACAAGTTCATCGCAGTTATATTAGACCCTGTGTGGTCCAGGCCCTGCTCTGTCCACCTGCTAGATGCATGAGTTGATGGTGGAGATAAGAAGCAAGAGAGACCCTAGGAGGAGGAGAGAGAGTGACGGGCAGCAGCCGGACAGACTGTGCCTTGAGGGGAGGGTGAGGGGGGGGGGGGGGAGCCGGAGAAAGCTTTTCTAACAGAGAGCCACACTTTCCAGGCAGCCGAATGTAAACCCCTACCGCATTGTAGGCCTACCCTCTAAACCCTATTCTAAGGAATTTTTCCCTTTCTAATAAAAAACGCCCAATCAATAGCATTCCGCCCCAACCATCTGCCCAGCCGTAGCGGCAGACAGACAACCCCGGGATGATGCTGCAGTAGCCTACGAGGCAACACAAGCAGCTGATCTACAAAGGCCTAGCCCCGGGCCTCTACTGCACCGCGTGTGTAGGGTGTGTAGGGTGTGTGGGGTGTGTGGGTGTGTGTGTGTGTCCAGCAACAAAAAAAAGCACAAAACGACAGAATAAACCTCTAAACAAAAGCATCTTGATGACGGCGGCCCAGCCCGCACACTGCAGCAGACATGCCCACCTGCCGCTCAGCCGATAAAATGGAGCTGGGGGCAGTTTGAGGAGAGACAAGAGAGAGATGCTGCCAAGGGAGGTGTGAGGCCTTAGCCCAAACAGTTACATTTAATGCATGAAGGTTGTTTTTTTTCCTTGAGCTTAAAACAGTGATGAATGTAATCGCAGAGTAGGGGCACCGGGGATCAGCGGTCAGGCTAGCATCCCGTGATTTCGGGGCATTACAAATTCGCGGATGAGACGCTCCGATAAATTATTCATTACACCTCCCATTCCACTTATTGTTTGGAGGAGAGCGAGGGGGGGGTGGCGAGAAAATGGCCTCGTATTATTTTTTTTAACGGTACTAAGAGAATAAGTAGAAATGGCAGAGCGACACAAAGGGAGAATGAGCCGATTGTACTCACATGAATCCCGTGCGGGAGACAGCGGGCTGGGCATAAAGCGGCCCATTGTCAGTGTTGTATTCCTCTCGCGGAGCGTCTACCACACAGCGGACAGCCGACACTAATAAAAGGGCAGGGGCTGGAAGGGAGCGACAGCCAGGAAGAAGGAAAAAGAGGCGTATGTGTGTGTTAAAACACACACATACGCGCCCACCATTGGTCGAATGGGTGCAAGGGAGCCTATCTCAGGCGGAGGGGCGTGGTTTATGTAAATTCGTTTGGAGTATAACGGAGTTTGGGCTGCTGCAAAGGGGCGTGGTCTCCTCCTGGAAAGGGACCGCCCACTTTTTTGCCCATACAAGGACAATAGAGTCGTATTTTAAACACCTTTGTGTTTTGATTGTGGGGTTTAAATACGAGATATGTCACGTAAGACATGCAATGAACCCGTCTGGGCTAATGGCAACAATAACGGCAACTCAACTAAACTCCATTACTTCAGTCTCTGCTGACGTCAGTTACATTGACACACTGAGCTATGTTAGGGCTTATGAAGCATAGAATGTTTTGTATGTATGTTAAACATACATGTAGCCTGGTTATATAAAGTTTCGTCATGGAAACAAATTACCTTTTCTATTGGCACTTTTGGCCGTGCCAAGTCAAATCATGACGCGCAGATTTGCGTTTCCATTCCCAGTGTATTCCCAGCGAGCTGCGCTCAGATAGACCCGAGATCTACCATAACATGGGGTGCAGGAAGAGTGGGGGGCGCACCGCTTTGTGGGAGTCGGAGATAGCGAAAGTGATCCGGGCGGGTCAGACATGGGAGGTGGTATAGGACTACCGGAAGAGTTATTGTAGCCTACAACTGCGGGGCGTACAGCGAGGGACAATCACGATTCCATCTAGAAACTTGAAATGTGTCCCTGAGCGGAGGATTTTAAAGCTGCGATAACTCTTCTCATCCCCGGTTACAGAGTAAATAGTCTCCACGGGAACTTGGGGAGTGGGATGAGAGGGATCAGGGGGTGGGTAGGTCACAGTGTAAAAAGAAAATAAATATAGAGATGTATGTAATAAATATTGTGGTGGAGTGGGAACAGACATTACAGTTACCGTACCGCGCGCAGGAGCTGAATGGGTTGGGGTTTGGTGGGGTGGGTGGGTGAAAGGGTGGAGGCGAGGACTTTCTTTTATTATGAGACGTGGGGTTGCCATGGAAACTGCATCCCCTTTCACGGGCCAGCCAAGATGGCTGTGGTGGCGCTCGCAGCTGCATAGCACTAGAGTAGCAAAAGGCTCGAGCGGAGCCATGTTATATACCTGATGGTTATGACCTGCTATAACAAGACGGTAAAAATAACTGGTGAAATCTGTGGAATTTCGATATTTACCCTGGTTTTTACTCACTAATGACTTCGGTTTGTTCACATTTTGTTTTTATATTCTTGTAGGGAAAAAGAAAAGTAAATCCATGCAATAAGAAAACGACATAAAGAAACTCAAGGTCATTTGCATACGATTTGGACCCAAACAAGTACTTCGAGTCCTCCTCAGTGGATAGCATGGACCAGGAAACATTGAATCCATGTTAAGACATTCCAGGCTCCAGTTGGTAGGGCTGGTGTGTAGACACTGCTGAAATAAACTGCCTCCTGCAGTTTCATAGGCAGAATCCAAGTGTTTCAAATGTATTTATTTCGGAAATAAACCCCCTCAAATAAAATACATAAATAAACATAAATGTGGGACACATCACATCGGTCGGTGACCACCCTTCGTTACAATCTTTACAATTTGAGTGTACTTAATACATAGATTTGAGGAACCAACTTTAATCCCATGCCCATTTCAGTCCTAGTGCTGATCATCTCTGAATGTAGTCCGGGGTTTAGGCCCTGCTTTGGAGTACGCAGGATGTATAATAGAGATAACAACAACACGTGGCTCCCATACCTCACTAAGCCCTGCAAAACTTTATTTAGGATGGATGCCTTCTGTACAGTTCAGCAGAGCAGCCCGGGTATGTTTTAAGCAAACTAAGCAAATACAAAAAAGTGTTCAATTAAATAAGATCCTTGAAAAGCTTGTGTTTTAAGCTCTGGCAGCAAAACGATTGTAGCCTATGCTTAGTTAGAACAACTGGCCTACAGTAGTATAAAGAACACCCATATCTGATGAGGCTTAACCACTTCCATTTACTGTTCAATTAAAATTATTGTCTTTAAATCACTTTCCTTCCACGCCATTTCTTACTGCAGAGCAGGGCATCTCAACTTATACAGTCTATGCCGTGTCTCTTGTTATGCGTTGTACTTGTAACATGCTGCCACCAAGTGGTAATATGTGGCAAATACTCCTGCTCTACAGCGTAACCATCTACAGTCACTTCCACACAACCCTTTTATCTCGTCTCCTCACTACCTCCTAAGCCTTCCAAATCAAATCGTGCACATCAGCCATGGGTGACATGGGTACTTACTTAATTGTCACTGCAGAAGTCATTGAAATGTCTGGATAGTCTGGATAATGTCTAAATGTCTGGACATGCGATGTCCTGCAAAAATAAAATCCCACAGTTACACGGAGGACCCTGTGCCGTCGCTATATGCAGGTTCATTAGTGTTTGGCAGTTTGGTCCTATTTCCGAGACGTTTGAAAAATCCCAAAATGTCCGACTTGTGCCAGACATTTGTACTTTTGTCAGGACTAATTTGTGGTTTCTTTGGAAGGTTACCTGCCAGGGCCTGACTTGATGTCCCTGCCTGGCTTTGTTTCGAAGAATCCTCAACTGGTAGCACAGGAGGAAATGGAAAATTTGTTTTACTCCTCTTCTCCTCCATGGGCGGAGGGCTCCCGTCTTCCAAGCCGTCGAACAATCTCGGCGTAATCAGACTGGCGTAAAGCCCCGACTCCAACGACTTCATCTTCCCCAGGTCTCCTAACAACGGCCTAGTTCTCTCTTTGAGCGGCATCCAAACCTCGTCTTCCTCCTCCGCCTGCTTGGCCGTACCGGACGGGAGACACAGTGTGTGGCGTCGTCCAATGGCGTTGGAGAGGGGGATATCAGAGAGGGGTCGTTTGGCGGGCTCCTTGCCCTCCTTGGCCTCTGGGAAACCTCGGAGGTCGTCCAGGTCTAAAGTGCGCCGCTGGGTGGGCTGGCTGGTGGGTCCCGGGGACTTGACGTTTCCCAGAACCTGGTCGCCCGAGGTGACGCTCCCTCGGCTGCTCTGGTACCGGAGGACCTTCCTGGACGCCTCGCGCAGCTTCTGCGCCTCCTCCGGCGTGTTGCCGACCGGCTCCGCCTCCTGCTCCTGCTCCTCCCGGTTATGTATCCCAACAACGCGCCCTCCCGTAGAGGTGCCGCTGTCCGGCTTCATGGCGGCGATCGCCGCGACGTCGCAGTCCGACTTTGCGTTGGGAGGCTTAACCTCGGGAGTCTTTGAGGAAATATCCTTAACCCTGCTTGGAGGCGGGGGCTCGTCGAGCCGAGAGCTGTCTGTCAGGTTGGGGGCGGCGGAGTCCTGTCTGATTGGTCCCTTCTCCTCGGATAGGACGACCAAACTCCTGCTGGGACCTGTGTGGTCCGCCATAGCCACGGCACAGATCTCTGAAAGGCTCCCATTGTTAGGGCTCCCATTGTTAGGGCTCCCATTGTTAGGGCTGCCCTTCCCGAACTTCCCTATCCTCCTCCGTGATGAGCGGCTGGAGGCGAAGGTGTGCAGGAAGGACTCGAGCTCCATGCCCTTCGACTCCTTTTCCCAGGCGCAGGTGGCAGTGGAGCGACGCTTGGCAGCGATATGCAGCCGGTTCTTTTTCTTGATCTCCGATGCGATGCGATCTTTGTTCTCCTGCAAGGAAATTATCGGTTTTATTTCTGATGGTACTACTGACAGCTTCCCACTGCACTGCTAAACTGTAAAGAACCAAAGGGGAAGTCATCTATCATATGTACCCCATTGGAATTGTTGTCCTATATACTGACCCAAATTGTAATCCTCCTGTAATTAAATTTGTTCTCTTATTGGTCTTTATCTTCTATTTGGTTGTATTAAGGGCTGGAATTATCTTGTTTTCAATGTTCGGTAATTTTTCCCTTCGCAAATGTGTGCCATCTCCTTGTCTACTCTTTGAACCCTGTATTCACCAGGCTCTAACCGAACCTTAAAACTAAACCTCACCCTAAAACCAAACCCTAACCTCATCCTAAAACCAAACCTCACCCTAAGAACCAACCACACCCTCAAAACAAACCCTAACCTCACCCTAAAACCAAACCCGTACCTCACCATAAAACCAGACCCTAACCTCACCCTTAAACCCTTACCTCACCATAAAAAAAAAAACTAACTCATATGATGAAAATCGAACGGAAGGGGGCGAAGTTCGAGCGCTTCTCTACCTGGATCGCCCTCATGAACTTCTCACAGAAGGTGCTGAAGATGGTGCAACACTCCTGGAGTTTGAACTTGCTGGGGTCCTCGCCGAAGAACTGGGCAACGCTGTCGCTGGCTGCATTGAGCGCCTCCAGACTCTGCTGCGTTTCAGTCACTAAAGAGGCAGCACCCTGGAAGACAGCAGACGTATATATATCCGGTCACTGATCGTCGAAATGATGGGTGATCGAGAGGGGGTTCAGTGTCAAAGATGTGTACAGGTGTTGCTGAGAACGGCATGGACTTTACAGTGAAGACAACTGTTTATTTGGAGCTAACTTCTGGACTCCAGTAGTGCCTGGTCCATGATCTCTAGGTCCTAGTACCTTCAGGAAGTCATCCATCAGTGCCTTCAGATTTTCCTGTTTCTCTGCTTCCACTTTGGCGACTTGCACTCGCTTGACTTCTTTCTGAAACTCTGCACTGATGTCATCCTTGTTGATCCTGGAACCAGGAAGCAGAATCAAGAGCCATTGTGGCATCAAAACAAACAACCATGGAGGAGACGTTGAAGGTTTAAAGGTGTCATGCTCAGCTATTATTCTAATATAAGAGAGTCCTGCTTTATGAGCCTGTTGGGAAAAACCTGGCTATAACTCTGAAAAATAGCAGAGAAATTGGACCATTGACGTTATTGTTCCAGAATGAGCATTTTCCATTGGCTCCATTCTGAGCAATGGTCTAACTTTTTTGTTGAAAGGAATGGAGACCTTGATTTTCCACAACACTTTAATGAAGAAGGACTCTCTTATATCAGAACATAGCAGAGTCTGAAGGTTCCTCTTTAAAATCAAGTCTGTCTGTCGGTACCTTGAGGCGGCTCCGATAAGTTTGAGCTGCTGAGGAAACTGAAGCAGGTTGGAGTCGTACTTATCGGCTTCCTGTCAACACAAAACGCAAGGCAGAAAGAAAAGGTATTCCATGAGTAGATTTAATAAAGGTTTCAAGGACTAAGTGTGACAACACCAAAACGACTGATGAATCCTGTCCCCCGGGGGCGAAGGAGGAGAGAGTTACCATGACAACGTAATGCATCAGGTTCATGCCAGGTTTGTTGGCTTTGGTGTCCACTAGTTTCAGGAGCGATGACATGCGAAAGCCGATGGCGCTGCCAGCGTAGCTGCCCTGACGTCACAAAAAAGAAAACATGAGATGACGGTGTTTCTCAGAACCCTCGCTGATTATTCTGGTATTTAGCCTTGAGGTTTGACTATCCCTAACTCTATGTTATGTTGTTATTATTTCAATCGATTGGTCTATTGACAGAGCTGCCACAGAGGCTTTCCTTCTTTTAAAATGTTGAGGGTTAAGGCAATTTGTTTCTCCTTAGAGGGTTTCTCCTTAAATTGTTGTGCTTACAAAACATTGTTTGATATCAATGTTCCAGTGAACATCATCAGACATTAGCCACTCACAGCGTTCAAGTGATTTCCCGTTTTCCGCACCAGAAGGATGACAGAGTGAAGATTTTCACACTCCAGGAGCTCTGTGAAAAAAAAGAAGTAAATTCATAAATATTAAATGTTTCTCACATCGTGTACCTGTTCCACTCGTTGTAATTTCAAGGGTTGGCAAAATTTCCGAAAACAAGGTGAAAAGAGAAGACATGCAAATTGAAAACTAAAACTAATATATATACACACATACTTATTATTTATTAATTACATACTTATTATATATCAATAAAAAATGCTATAAAAAACAGCTAGAACTGCCCCATTGACAATGTTGATGACCCGAGCCGCCCTGCAACTTTAAATTACATTTATACAAGTAGTCTAGACATGGGTAAAAATATATTACCCTTGGCAGCGGCTGTCAACAAAGTTATGGACTGCTTCATGTCCTCCATAATGGGGAAGAACTCTTCCTGCAGCACCAGGCAGTTGAGGCGTTCTTCGTAGCTACAGGGCACAACGCGATACGTTCCAACAGGTTTAGACAGAAGTGAAGGGGAAGAAAAATGTAGCTGATCCTCCTAGTTACAGCACGTTGGTGTGGTGCATAAACATGGCTGCGTAACATGTTTTTCGTAGCATGCATTGTTGAGTGTGTGAATAATATGAGTCCATTTTTATTCCATGGTGACTGTAAATTCGATTTTTAAAATGAAGTCACTCACCTCGGGGTTTTGACCAGCATTAACATGAACAGATCGGCTTCGGCAAGGGCTGCTTCTTTGCCTTTAAACTTTTTCAAATCTCGCACCTGTATCCATTCATCCAATCAACCGATCACCCAATCACCCATTCATCCCGAGGACACCACACTTCATTACAACAGTTAGCCTTTGGTTTCCCTTCAAAGGAATACAATTGCAACTATATGAAGTAGTCATTAAACACAGACATTAATTAACAGAGACAGCATGAGTACTATTTCAGCTTGCTGGATTCTCTTTTTACGGGCATATTATTGCTCTACAAACTTCGGCCAATCAGCTTCAAGGAATATGGATTAGAAAAAAAGAAAAGACAAACATGCCACATACCTCTCCTTCCTCCGGAAGCATCTTGCACAGCTCCCTGAGTTTCCCAGTGCCAAACCCGGTACTGGTTCCTGAGCTGATATCTGCGATCATGTCCCGTACTGGCCTATAGGGGGCAATAGAGACACAGGAACAGGGAGGTGAGTGGGACGGCTAGCAGCCTGTGTTTACTTCTCTGTTCCTAACCATCTCCTTAGTAATGGGAAATCACACGGGCTGCCTTTCCGTGCTACACCCATGCACTGCATGTGTGCAGCAGGGCTGCTAGACTGCTCGAGGCCAACACTACAAATCACTTATTCAAAGACACATCTACATCACCCTATGACGTGTGTTAACAGCTCAGCTGTGAAAAATGCATGTTTTATCCCGGAAAACTATGTGTCATCATAACCACTCTCCAAGTAGTCCAGGTCGGGAAGCATTACTTAATACAAAGAAACACACCACGAATGACACACGACACAGAAGAGTGTTGTGGTTGTACGAGTTCATTAAGCCTAAAGCACTGGTTTCATTTTGCAATGCGTCGGCCGCAGGTTATCAGAGGGAGTGCGTTGGGGAAACAGCTCGGCTGCTGCCTGTACTGACACGCAGGCCAGCCCTGAGTAGGACAGGGAGTGGGGTGTGGGCGTGGGCCAGGCGAGTCTTGGCAGTGTGTACATTGGGATGGTGAAGGATCATTCATAGCCGGGTGATCATGGTCAATGACTCACCGCCGGAACTGCTTCAGGAAAATCCCTACGTTCATGCTCCTCTTTTGGTTCAGAATGGTGACCTAGGATAAGATGTAACGAAACAAGTTTGCATTAAAAGATGATATGTACTTCTTCAGAGACAGAAAATGTGTGTGTCACAGAACAGCAATAGGAATTTTAGAAAGATAAAGAAATAATTATTCCAATTAAAAAACGAACTACCCCAACACATTTTTATATATATTTTTTTACATACACAATATGAGTTGTATAAATGTTCATAAAAAAGGAAATAAACTGCTAAACTGCTATAAACAGCTGAAGCACAAACAGTATAAAGATAATCAAAGGCTCATGATGATATGCTATTGTGGAGATAAGGATAGGGTTTCAGTGTTGCTTTTAATGCCATTAATCAACCAAATACCAATCCCATTACTCACTATTAATCCTATATAGAGTAATGGTGGTAAGGATAAAAGCATGCATAGACTTCACTGATTACTGATCAACTAATCAACAGCTTATCACAAACCAGTGCGTGCTATGATATTCCTCATGTCCAACTCAGGGATCATAATTCAATGATAAAATTCAATATCAAATTTATTTCCATGTTTTACCATCCCCTTTGGCCCTCCATTGTTTGTCATCGCCCCGACACAAACACTGTACAAAGTAGACTAATGGAAGGGAGTGTTTATTATTTGGTCAGAAAGGTTTTTCAGAAAACATTTCTGTCCTGACAGCATGCGTCAGTATACAACTGCCGGAAGTACAAAGTCTAATGCCAGCTGTTTGAGTACATTTCCCTACTCCTAGAAGTGAACTATAGAGCCAAGATTGTTAAACAACACACGCTGTACACACAAATACTAATGCAAGGGGAACCAAGAGAACTGTAAAACAGGTTTACAAAACTGTTGTCAGGACAATAGACGTTTACGGGGAAGTAAAGCGGACACAAAAGGGAAGTCACGCGCTCATTACAGGATGTAGAGCCAATAGGAATACAGAATGGTAACCCAGTATTATTCATATGAATGATACATATTATCTAATTTAGATTATTGAAGAGGAACACTTACTTAAGATGATAAATGTCCAACATGTGCTATGCTATATTTCATATACTATGCTACACTATGCTATAGGCCTTATACATAGGTTATATGCTAATTATCAGTACCCTATACAATTTGTGCTAGGATGTGCATTGCAACACAATACTACATATGATTATATGGTTATGCTGCATCTGCTGCACTCTCCTAAAGGTTAGGCTACGATACATATGCTATGCTATACAACTGTTTTTGCAGTGCTATAATCCATAAAAACATGTGCCATTCCCCTCTAACTATACAACATATTCGGCCCTACAGAATCCTATACTACAGCACGACAAAAGCTACACGCCTTCTCAGACCACATAAGTGATCAGTTCTCATGATCGGAAGAAATCCATGTCGATCTAAAGAACAGGCCTTGCTATGTCAGCAGTTTCAAGGACAAATACCAGACAGTCATCTTCTAGCCACAAACACAATGCACGGTCAACGGTTCACGCTTATCCGGCAGAGCTTCAGAAGGGGCTAAGATGTCTGAAGTTTAGGCATTTGGCTAAAGATGAAGTTTAGGTGTTAGGTGAGTGATGGTGACGTTTATGTTTTAGGTAAGAGACGGACAGTTTAGGTCATAGGTAAGAGTTGGTTAAGTTTAGCTATTAAGTTAGAGATGGTTAAGTTGAGGTATTATGATAGAGATTATGAAGGTACAATACGTGACATTGACACTGATTGTTTAAAATGGCTACTGCAGTCGAAATTCGCATATTGGAGAGAATGGTCTCCCCCCCCGCCCACTTCTCCCCAATCTCGAAGCTCACACCACTTGCCAGGTGTGGACACTGAACAAACACGAGTGCCTAAAGAGCAGAGCGCAACATCTCACTTTTAAATCAGCGCAATTATTATGACGATGAGTCATTCACTGTAAGCTGATCAGCTAATGTCCATATTTGCATGTCTCTTCTCTTCTCGTCCTTCTGGGCTCTGAGCTGTCTTTGCCTCTTTCATATGTTACACCAAGATTTACAAGTATTTTAGCACGGCTCTGGTCATGGAGCTTTCTAATGGAGTTTAGTAGAATCTCAGTTGCTCTTGTGTGTTTGCCTGCTTCCATGGCTACAAATTTGCTTCATAATTGGCAACCCGGTATCCTGAAAAAAGAGTGAACCATATCACACAGGCCAAAACAAAAACTAATTCTCTGACCCAGAACCTATGTTTGAACGAGAACATACTTGTCAGAGAAGTATTTAGACTTAGCGTGTTACCTTAATCTCTGTTGACATATCATGATAATTTTATGATCTAGCATAGTATATTAATTACATATATCTCCTTTGAGTGCATGAATTAGTTGAGAACTTGAGAGAATGGTTAAGTTTAGGTATAAGGTTAGAGATGTTAGCATGGGTATCACATCCACAAATGATCTTATCATCGTGATTAAGTGTGACTTGATGTTTTGCGTAGTTAAGGACATGCTGGGGATCTGATCAGGACTGAATCAAATCGGGAATGGCGGAGCCCCTGATGGTACTACTCACCGCCTCCCCGCGGCCTGCAGAGGTAGGCTTGACGCTCATGCGGTGCAGGGTCTTAGTCTTCATGGAGCCCAACCCCGGGCTGTCGTGGCTGAAGAGCTCCTCCATGCGGTCTGTGTCCAGCTTGTACTCCCCACGGGGACGCTCTGCCGTCCAGATGTTGTGCTTGCCCTCCACGCTGGCCGTGGGCAGAGCATCCCAGTGGAATGGCTTCAGATTGTGACCCGAGGAATCTACATGGACCTTATTACCCGGAGGGGGTGGTGGTGGTGGTGGTGGTGGTGGGGGAGGGGGTGGGGGTGGAGGCGGGGGTGGGGGAGGAGGAGGTGGTGGCATCTTCTACCCAAAAGATCTCTGACCGATGTGCGACTGGCCTACATGGCATCGCAGGACGGGGCCATCTGTTGTCATGGGAGGCACAGTCAGAACAGAAATTGTTTTCTTCTTTTATTGTAGCTGCATGATGACCGTGGGACAGTGAGCAATTATTAAAAGGGGAGATAACAGAGATAATCTTCTTGTTAACATCATAAACATGAGGCTTGGGAAGTAGATTGGAAGATCAACGTTTGACTTATAAAAAGTATTTACACAATCCCTTAAACCCCATTAAACACTTCCAAGCAGGAGGGAACAGATTGAGGGAAATAATTACCGACAGCCCGACTTAATAGACAATTTATTAATTTGGTTAGACGGCCGTTTTTCCGTCAGTTAAAGGTCAATTCGATCAAAGAGAGACTTACCTTTAGTTGTCTTAGAGGCGCTCAACATTATCCAAATAATCCATAATCCACCACAGGCCCCGTCTGTTTCTGTGCTCGCTCGTGTAACAGCACGAAGCTCTGGATATCAAGTGGACTCGCAGGACGAACAGCAAAAGTCACCTGGTAGTCCACACACCCAGTTAACCCTTTCACGTTCACGCGCCACCTCTGCGTCCTATGCTGCGCCCACTCGTGGTCTGCAGAGACCTACTTCTCACCCCAGTTGGGAGGTCCCGCAGTGTACTTGTAAGTCGCTTTGGATAAAAGCGTCTAATAAATGCCCTTAATGTAAATGTAAATGGGCTACACGCACGACGTTACGCGCAAGGCGTAAGGTAGAGCGGTGGGTTGGGCAACCGGTTCACCGGTTGCCAAAGTTAATATTGATATGTGGACTGTACACAATAACTTCACGTGATTAAGGTCGTAATGCCTTACCTGTCAGCTGTTTATCTGAATGCTAACGATGGCACTTAGGGTTAACCAAAACTTAGGCCTATGTAATAGTGGGGAACGTAGCATTCAAATATTGGCCAAAGAAACGTGTCAGCGGCCAAGGTAGAGCTATCAAATTACAACTCTTTTTAAATAGATGTTTGAACAACTGTGCATTTAAAAACAAAGACTTGGCGAACTTGAATGAGGTTTCAAATGTTTGTGTGGGTAGGGCATCCGATAAGTGTGAGATTGTTGGATTTGTATACAAAACGGTGTTGCGTTAAACCCATAATTAAAGGCCTTGCGTTCAACCTTTTTATTCCGGAATATGACATCATGCTGACGCGCAGATAAGAGCACCCATCACGTTCTTCTTGCTTGACAGACGGTGCGTACTATTTAATAATTAGCGAATCGTTTAAAGCACATTTGATATGCTGTTAATGTTCATTTAAGTCATCCTCACACAATACTATTAATACGAGTTTCATCAGTGTTTTAAGACACCTATGGTAGAAACGGCTAATGCCCAGCTGGTATGTTTTATTTCTATACACTGTTCATTCAAAAATATCTTGTCCTGTGTTCTCTTTCACAAGTTAATCCCGTATCTTTCTGAGGGTTTAGTGCCACACACACCTTTTTTTGAATGACGAATCACACATTTTTGAACGTCTGACTGTTGATCACAGGATAATAAGACAGAAAGCCCTTTCGATATATTAGAATGTATTTTCATGTACATCACAAAGTGCCATACATCTTTCAGACTATACAAAAACAAAAGTAGACAGTGAAGTATCTTGAACACAATTCAAAAGATACGTACAGCATTAGACACAGAAAATAAACTATGACAAAACAGAAAACATAACATAAAACTACAACAAATCTTGTACCTGTGTAAAAGAAATAAGTAAGTAATTGGAAATAGAAAAATACGAAATCAAAAAGCTTGTGTCCTTGAAGAAAGCATTACATCAACATGTGATACTGTAAGTGTCATATCGCCAATTCCGACCTATCGTCAAGTTTGTTATTTCTCACCCATAATTACAGAGGGGTACTCTTTTATAATGATATTGCTACCCCACAATTCAAAGCAAGACATCCAAGCCATAAAAATAGTCTTTCTGAGCTTCTGGTGCAAGGCCTGACTAAACATCACCAAAAATATTCTTTACATGCTTCGAGACGTATTTGCTTTTGAATCAGGAACAGCAGAAAAAATAGACATACGCTAAACCAAGAAGTTAGTTATCCCAAGGGTGGACCTCCTTTCAGGGACAAGTTCAGAAAGGCAATCCATTTTGTTTTATTGATAGATTTTCATTGGTTCTAAATTCATGAAAATGTCTCTTTCCGTGTAAACAGATTCTCTGGATGTCTGAGAATGAGTGACGGATAAACTGAAGAATAAGACCTTGAATCACTGGTCGGTGAATTCCTCCACAGGTTGGTGATCAACACGGAAAAAACAATAACGGGACACACATGGCAAATGATTGAACGATAAAGTTAATTGTAATGCAAATAAAACGCACACGAAAGTGGTAGGAAATAATTTTGACACATCAACGGACAAACAAAACAAAAATAATCAAAATGGAATCGAAATCATTGCACGATCTATGAAAGCCAAGTGATATTGATTGGACAAGACAAGTCATCGTCTTTACATACTTCCCCATAACCAACAAGCGTCTTAAAACCTCCAATTAGTCCACTTCGTTACCATCAGACCCCCCCCCGTCCCGGCCCGCCCCCCCACCTCCATCTCCGCCCCCACCAGGTATGCGGCATGTTGCAGTCTACTGTTCCTCCAGCCAGGAGGGTTTGTCGGCTCCGGGCTTTAGCTTGACGTTGAACTGGACCAGAGTCTGCTCCAGCTGCTGCTGGTTGCCAGCGAAGTAGGCAGAGATGGCGTTGTGGAAGAGGAGCAGCTGTTTGTGCATCACCTTCACCTGCAGGGAAGAGGAAGAGGAAGAGGAAGAGGAAGAGGAAGAGGAAGAGGAGGAGGAGGAGGAGGTAGAGGAGAGGAGATAGAAGAATACAGGAGATGAGAGGACGAGGAGGAGAGAGTAGGACATAGGAGAAGGGTGAGGAGGATGCAGGAGGTAAGTCATTTGGCTATGAGCTACTTCTAAAACCAGGTCCTTAAAGTGTAATTCCGGCGCAAATTGAACCCAGGATCTTTGTTTTGGCATGAAAACCCATCAAATAAGCCTTCCAGATACCTTTTTAATTGAAAATCGAGTATTATAGTTTGCCGGGCGCTTGGCGTCCATGTTGTTGGCTTGGGGCATTGAGTTTCGCTTCTAAATCTGCACTACACTTTAAGTAGCAGGAAGGTGCGTGGGGGCATCTGGCCCAAGGAATACCGACAGGTAGGCTGTGGCCATTTGGGTTTGAACCCTGAACCTTTCGGCTGGGAGTCGAACCCCCTAATCAGTGTTGCCACAGTTACCTTGAAAAAGTAATCAGATTCCTGATTACTAGTTACTCCTTAAAATAGTAACTTAGTTACTTCACTGATTGCTTGATTTTAAAAGTAACTAAGTTAGATTACAAGTTACTTTATTAGTTACATTTAGCTGCGACAACACCCCCTGCCAAAATACAAAAATACAACCGGTTTTGCCAATACTAACTTTTTGCCCCCCCTGTCAACAATTGTTCTTCCACCCCCCCCCCTCGGCAACAATTGTTCCGGGGACAGTGACTTTGACGACAAACTTTAATCTGATTACTGGTTTGAAAATAGTAACGCGTTAGATTTCTCGTTACTGAAAAACCTGGTCCGAGGCCAGTAACGCATTACTGGCATCACTGCCCCTGATGCTATTAATAACAACAATACTATTGGATTGCTACTGACCTTGTTCTCCTCCAGGAACTTGAGCTTGATGGTGACGTCGCTGCGGAGGCGTTCGTACTTGTCTCGGTGGAGGTGGTAGTCCTGCTGGGCAGCGTCGATCCTCATCGCCGCCGCCGCGTCTCGGGGCCCCAGGCTCAGCTCCTCCAGGTCCGACCGGTACGCATCGAACTCCAGCCTGCACACACACACACACACACACACACACACACACACACACACACACACACACACACACACACACACACACACACCCAGGGTCACAGAGGCTGGTATTGCCGTTGACCTTTGTGTCTGGTAACCATAACTCTCTCGATGTCCCTCTCGCTCAAATAAAAGCTTTTTTCCGGAGTGTATTTTGGTGCGTGATTGAAGATGCATTAACCGCACGATTAATCCCGCAAAGTGTGTGATCAAACGCAATTAAGAAAATTAATCGGTGGACAGCTCTACCTTCACTTCTCTCCTTCTCTCTCTCTCTCTCGCTCTCTCTTGCAAGCTCCCTTTTCCCCCTCCCTCCCCCCTCTCCCCCTCGTATGGCCAGACGGTTAAAAGGACTTCCTCCGTTGTGTCTCTCCCTCTCTCCCTCACCGTCCCTCCTTCTCACCTGGCGTTCTCAAAAAGTCTGATAGAGTAGGGTGTCTCCATCCCTCTCTCTATCTCTCCCTCTCAACAGGTGTTCTCATAGTCTGATGGTCAGTAGGGGGTCTCCCTCCCTCTGTCTCCCCCTCTCTGCTGGCGGCCTCATACGGTCTGATGGTCAGTAGGGGGTCTCCCTCCCTCTGTCTGCCCCTCTCACCTAGCAGCCTCATACAGTCTGATGGTCAGTAAGGTGTCCTCCATGGTTTTGTTGATCAGGGTGTTGATGCTGCAGACGAAGAAGTTGATGGCTCCCAGCAGGCTGTCTCCGTTCTTGCACAGCAGCTTTTGGGTCTCGGCGTTGTAACCAAACTCATCCTGCAGAGAGAGGGAGAGAGAGAGAGAGGGAGAGGGAGGGAGAGAGAGGGAGAGAGAGAGAGGGAGAGAGAGGGAGAGGGTATTTCTAAAGGATCTTTAGAAATACAGTGCATACTGGCCATGGAAGGTTACACAAGGTGAGGAGACAGTAGGTGAGCGCAAAAACAGCGCAGTTAAAGGGAAACTTCACCCATTTCCATTAAGCTTTGTATCGTTAGAAACCCACTCATACTTTTGAATGGTCGTGCATCATTCCCTTATTTTCTGGAGAGACTGGAGAGATCCGTATCGATCTCCAACACTTCCTGTTTAAGATGACGCAATATGACGATTTTTGCGTAGAAGTAAATAGGAAGTGTAACTGTACGTCCACACCACGAGCGACCAAAGCGTCAAGGACGCTCTGGTCGCTCACAAAGTTTCGCTGCGAATTTTTCTGTTCGCTTTGGTCGCTCAAGTCGCTCATGACGTACAATTCAATTATGCAGACGCATTTAAAGGAGCCGTATGCGTTTCAACGCGTGTCTAGTTTTAATGTGATGTATTGTGTGTATTATCCAGTCAGACTTGTTCTGTGTGGTATTGTAGGCTACTGTCCTGTGTGGGACGAACCACCTAAATGGATTCCCGACGATTTGTGTCGTTTGGTATTAATAAAGACTTGACTATCTATCTATCTAGACTATTTAATTAAAAATTATTCACCTCAGGCTCCGTGAATAGTGGGGAATAGAGGGATAAAAGACAAGAGATATATCCCTTGTCATTTATCCCTCGTCTTGTCGATTAGTTTGTTTATGTGACGATTTCAAATACTTTTTTGGTTTTGTTTAAAGCATGCTACACGCGATTGTTTGGTTAGATTGGTGGCATGTAGAGCAAATTATAATGATTCCCGCTTAAATACGAACGTTCTAGATGTAGCCTATAAATAATCCCGCTTATCATCACTTGATATCCAAACCACTATGGCGTTTCGATCTCTGAACTGAAAAAGGGTGGGTTCGTACAACACCGGGTGCCCAGTTACAGCCGCGATTAATACTTCAGCCGACATTTTGTTCAGTGAGTGAATAAAGGTAGGTAGGAACCAAAGTGCCTGCCGATGTTCCCTGGGATCCACGCAAGAGAAGAGCGTCTACATTCCGATTGGCTGTCAGTGTTTGGTCGCTGAAGCGAATAATAGTCATTTGCATAAAGTTAAAAAGTTTTCAACTTCTTTTTGACGCTCTGGTCGCTCAACTTTGGCCGCTGGTAGCGTTGGTCGCTTTGGTCGCTCTGGTCGCTCTTGCCCATAGAAAGTGAATGACTTCCGGCGATTTGGTCGCTCAATTCGCTTCTGGTGTGGACGGACAGTAAGAGGGGAGGATTCTCGTAAGACTACAAGCACTAGTCCCACCCCCTAGGGTGGGAACCACTGACGCACTGACCACTACAGACTTATTAGAGCAGTGCCAGCAGAAACTAACATCCACAGCGTCTGAAGCTAAGCTAACAGAGGCTGTTGATAAAACTGAAGTATAATTCACTGAGTTCACCAACTAATACTCTTCACTAGAAATGTTGTGTGAAATGATTTTCAAGCAGTCTTGCGGTATCAGCTTGGTAGATGGAACAGCGAGATGTCCGATAGGCAGAGATCTAGATCAGCTTCCTGCCTTTTCTCGGTCAAGACGGCACCAAATTAGAATTTTATTTTATTATTCGACTACATATAGGACCCAATTTCAATACATATTCATGCCTCCACCGGTGAAATGCTCCTTTAAGTGTTAATTTTCAGATGGATGAGTGATTAACTCCATTCAACCAATCACACAGGAAAGGTGAGCAATCTACGGACCAATTTGAACGATTTTGATCCGAATTAGACGGAATAATGTGTAATGTTAAAAGATTAACATTGCACAAAAAGTCCCTTTAGAAGATAATAATTCCCTACTTTCAACATTATTCAGTGATGAGAACCGGGCCATGGCGTTAGTTATTAAGCAACAGAAGATAGCAGCAGTATTTGGAAATCAATTGCATCAGAGGGAAAGTCCAGGCAGATAATCATTGCGAAACACAAACTTGAATATCTGACTCTGGATGTGTGGGAGGCTGCACATTCACAGTCTAGTCTAGTCGAGTCATTGATCAGATTAGTACATTTCATCAATTAATAAATTCATCATTCGAGTAAAATGCAAGAACAAAAGAACATAATGTTGTCCACAAAAATAACTGGGGGAGGAATGGGTGGCGTGAGGTAGGAGGGAAGAAGAGAGGTAGTGGGCGGCTAAGGTCCTGCAGGAGTGAGGCATCCGAGGAGTGGGGTACTGGAGGAGGCGGCGGCGGCGGCGGCGGCGGCGGCGGCGGCGGCGGCGGCGGCGGCGGCGGCGGCGGCGGCGGCGGCGGCGGCTTACCTGCAGCTCAGGGGACTTCTGGCTGAGGTCGGCGAAGGAGTCGCCCAGGGCCTGCTGTGTCTGCACCATGTTGTTGAAGTGGCTGATGAGGGCGGTGGCCAGCCTCAGGACCTGCTCGTACTTCACCTTGGTCTCCCGGAGCACCTCGATCTGCGCCTCCAGCTCCAGGTCCACGGTCCTGGAGCCCCGACCAAACCGCTCCGACAGCATCTGCTTGGTGCACTGACGGGACGCGCAAACATGGGGTCATATGTTTGCATGGCATCGTTTACTTAAAGGGGACCTATTATGCTTTTTCGACCTTTATGACCTATAAACGTTGTTATAATGATTGATAGTCATGTTTAACCATACACAAAAAACGATGTAGATTTTCGGGAAACTCTTCCTCTCATCTGGGCGCTTCCAGCATTCTCTGTCAACGCTCGGTTTCGTCCTTCTCCGCCCCCTCGCCCCCCTCCTGCCAACCCAACTCCGTTGTGATTGGTTACCTTCCTTGAAGCGCGCGCGCGCGGGCAGATTTGACCAGGCATATGGGGGCGCGGCAGGAGTGCCTCTACGTAGATGATTTCCCGGAAATGTGAACAAGTGAATCGCAAACCTTGTTCCGAGTGTTTAGCGCTCTGCACAGCCACCCCAGACTGTCAGCAGGGAACACGTCGAAATGCATGTACGTCATTATTTAACACTTTAGTATGGTTAAACTTGACTATCAATCATTATAACAACGTTTATAGGTCATAAAAGTCGAAAAAGCATAATAGGTCCCCTTTAAGTGTGAGGTGCTGAGGAAACACATGGGCGAATGAATAGCCAACATGTGTTATTGTGTGATTCATCTATATGGGAAATATGTTATTACATATTTATTATATATGCAATAGGTCTTACAGTTTGCGTGTGCAGTGTTTGTATTTACAGTAGTTTAATAAATGATATATAAAATAATGCAAATCTATTTATATTGGGTTACTGAAAACGTTTGTTCAATAACCGAAGCCCTATGAAAGATACACACATTCATCCATTCACATGCACATTGCACACTGGTGTAAAAATAGATTTCTGACAGGACGCTTTGATCAGAGCACAAGGCAGGAGGTCAGGGGGGGGGGGGTCAAAATGATCAAACAGCAGGTCCAACCCCACCTGGATGGACACAGAGACATGACCGCGCTAGCCCCTCTCTGAGCACCCCCCCGTCCCCACCTTGTAGGTGTTGATGCCCCACTTCTTCACGCTGTCCAGCTTCTCCACGGCGACGCCGCGGGCCACCTCCTCCGACGCCAGCCCGGAGCCGCTAGGGCTGTGGTGCATGGAGCCTGTCAATCAAGCCAGTCGGTGAACACGCCGCAACCATCAATCATCAACAAACACACACAGTACTCCATAACACACACACACACACACACACACACACACACACACACACACACACACACACACACACACACACACACACACACACACACACACACACACACACACACACACACAAACACACACAACCAAATCAATGTACACTGATCAATACAAACCCGTAAACAATTCACACACTGATCTATAATAAATGCATACTCACACAATAATCGATAATCCATGAATATGCTTATTAATCAATAATCACGCACACTAATCAATAAATAAACAATATAGAAACACACATCAATAAATAAACAAGATCATTCACAATCAATTAATACACATACTAATCATACTCAATAAATGTACAATAGTGCAAAAACTCAACACATTCTATACTACTACTTAGTGTATTGACCCCCCCCCCCCAACAGGGGGTCACGGCCCACAGGTTGGGAATCATCGACTATACCTGAGTATAGATTGAGACGTAGTGGAGGCGGGGGGGGGGGGGGACATACGACAGATGGGGGGGTCGTGGACGGGTGGTACCTGGGTGGTGGCGGTGGTGTTGATGAGGTTGGGGGCGGTGGTGTGGGGATGGTGTTGGGGTGTGGGTAGTACCTGGGTGCTGCTGAATCATGCTGGTGACTGGATGACCTGACGGGGGGCTGTGCTGGATGTTAGCGGCGCGGGCCTTCATGCGGATGTCTGGAATGAGCGTGCGGATGAGAGGAAGATGGAGGGAGACGCTGATGAGGTTCACGAGTCGCCTTACGGCCTTCAAATCTAACCACAGCAACACGCTACTGAAACCACGGGGTCTGATGTGTTTAAAGGGGACCTATTATGCTTTTTCGACCTTTATGACCTATAAACGCTGTTATAATGATTGATAGTCATGTTTAACCATGCACAAAAAACGATGTAGATTTTCGGGAAACTCTTCCTCTCATCTGGGCGCTTCCAGCATTCTCTGTCAAACGTTGTCCCGAGTGTTTAGCGCTCTGCACAGCCACCCCAGACTGTCAGCAGGGAATACGTCGAAATGCATGTACGTCATTATTTGACACTTTAGTATGGTTAAACATGACTATCAATCATTATAACAACGTTTATAGGTCATAGAAAGTCAAAAAAGCATAATAGGTCCCCTTTAATGTTACGTGGATTTTAGATTTACTCTGTCTCGTATGTCTTTAGGTTTATGTTTTTATGTTTGCTGATTGTGGGAGCAAACGCACCACAAAGTTTTGTCTTATCTTATGATTGGCTCCAACTCGGCGGAATTTTATAACAGCTAATCAGAAAACAGTTATAGAAGCAGTAACTAAATCAGGAACAGTGGTTGCAGTAGCACATGTTTGGCCAGAGGTGATGCCCTTGCTTTGGTCAGATTTGAGTGCTTCAGTGACTCTTCAATGTCAGGTCATGTACAGAATGTTCTGATGGTAGAGCACATACACAGCTGGGAACAAAATGGTGTTGATGTTAGGGTTAGGGGCGGACAGGAGCAAGGCAAACAGGTGTGGATATCAAAGGTATGTTAATTATGTTAGGAAACATTGTCTTATAATAATTACTATGAGTTATTGTATCTAAAGTCCGTTTTTACACAGTACTAACCCTAACCCTAACCCAATTACTGAGATAACTATTAAGGCACCAATAGTGATTTTCCCTATTAACATATGCAGCTATCTTCTGGAAGATTTCTGTCTTTCACCCTTTATCTCCAGTGGGTGGCTGTAATACCTATATTCCAGATGTCCAGTTACATAGATTCCGGTAGCTATTCACACATGACCCTATCAATGTAATTTTCAGGAACTTGGCAGGGTAAGACTGAATGAAAGGGGCTTAAAATGTAATTAATATAAAAATATGTATATTTCCACACACGAGAGGAAGAATGAGTGATTGAAGAATTAAAATAAAAAGCGATTTGATATCCACTGTATAACAAGATTTATATCTACAAGATCAAGAATACATTACATTTGAAACGTCGATGCAGTGGAATGGTTCTAAAGAGTGCAATGAAACGTGCGGTTTTACCATGCATAGCCAGGAAATAAAGAACCAAACAAACTTGAAGTGGATATAGGAAGCAGGGTTAGGCGTTCTCGTGGCCCTTCAAAGGTTGTCAAGCAACGAAGCCAATTATGACCAGTGTTCATAAACAAAGCATTCAACAGAACAGCCTTCAGAATATCATGAGCTCTTTTTTCGAAGCATGCTGCCGGGTTGTTATTGATGTTGAAGAAGCATTTTACAGAGCTGCAAGTGTCATCGGCATCCTTTGTCCAGGCAATAAGCCGAACCCAAATGGACAGGGGTAAAGAGTCGACACGGATCGACAGAGCAAGGCGTTCAGACAAATCGTTGAAATAAACAGAAAGACTGGTTTTGCACACCGACACCTGTTCTCTGCTCAGGAGTTCTCCTTCGGTCCAAATATTCAGGGTTGTAACGAACGGCGGGGCCTACGTAGGAATATGCCGGTACACACTGTTCATTCAACCATCACCTCTTGCTGACAAACAAGGTCGCATGGTAGTAGAAATACAGCGGGATCATTTTACATAAGAACATTAAAATGTCAATCAATCCTACTTTACCTATCAATCTATCTATTGATCTAGATTTTTTTTTAGACACTGTATAAGTTGGAGAACATACACAAAATAATACAATCTCTCTATTGGAGAGTAACACAAAACACATTTGTGACATAAGTGTATGAAAACCAGGTTGTGAACTTCAGATACACGCCGGCGGTTAGGGGAGAGTCATGCTACCTTTGATCGAGCTGGTTGGGATGATCCCCCCAGCTGGGCCGCCATAGCCCCCGGACACAATACTGGTCTCGTTGAGGTTGGGTCCCGACACCATGACCTGCTGCAAGTCCTGATAAACCCAACATACAATCTTCATAACCACACTATAACCTGATAAACCCAACAGATTATCTTGATAACCACTTGACCTGCTGCAAGTCCTGATAAACCCAACCCCTTAACCATTTAACTATATGACCCGATAAACCCAAACCATTGAAATTATAACCACCATCATGCACTGATAAACCCAATACATTATCTTTAGAACCAACTGACCTGATAAACCCAACACATTATCTTTGTTGCCCGACCATAACCTACTGCAAATTCTGATAAACCCAAACCATAATCTTCAAACACACGGTTTGTTTGTGTTTACATACTGTTCCTGTGTAACCTAACTTAAAGACCATATTTTTAGGTAGTCATATTAACAGCGGTTTTCATTTGGTCATTGTGCGTTAAAAGCAACATTAAATAAAGACTAAAACATGAGACACTACCTGAGACTTTTAATAGGCCTAACAAAACATCAATAACGAATCTTGCAATGTAAAGGAGAATAGATATGTAGGAGGGACATTTGAGGTCATTACAGAGTCCATATAATGATGCAGAACTATTAGGGGTAACGTTCCATAACCATCTGATGTGCATGAGGTCAAAACAGAGAACCATAATGATGTTTGCAGGTCTAGTGTCATTCATTTATTCTCGTCTAGTCCCATACCTTCTCATCTAAGCTCCATTGAATCTGTGCAGCCTGTGTAGAAATGAGACACGACACAAATAGCAGCACAGTGATGATGTGTGATTAAATCTCCCAAAAAAATGAATATGAATGTTTGGTACTATCCTCTGAACACGGATGTTATGACGCGGATTAGGCCTGAACAGGATTAGATAACAGACAAAACGTCCCATGTCAAACCAGTGATTCAATACTCAAGTTATATCATCCACTGGAAAATAACACATATTTTATTTATACCCTGTAACGTTAAACAGATATTCTGTCAATGGTCTTACCTGCTCGAGGCTGTCATCCCCTGCCAGACTCCCCGTATCCCCGTTGCTGTTAATAGGGATCTCCATCGTGGCAGCTTTACTCATGATGCTGTCTGCCATCACTAACACTTATCAAAGAATAACGAATCCTCTACAGACGATGAAATGCCCTCATGAGATGTAATAGGGTTATTTTGATTCGGGTTTTCAATCTACGATATTACCGGGTTTTGTGTTGAAACGAGTAACCGATGATCTGGTTGGTTAATGGCAGCGTTGCTGATGTGGCAGTATCGTTGAAAGGTTAAATACTGTCGGACGAAACACACACCGTCGCTTGTGGTTCATTTGAGGCTAAATGCATATGGCTTTGCATGATGCTTTCCTATATATTTTTGCAATCATTCCTGCATAAATCTTTTAGAAATCCCTCACTCTCCAGCCAAGCTCTGACCGCCTCCTGTGTGCCTTCAAAGTAAGAGCTATTTCGCCGGCCAACACTTTTGCCAACGAATCTAAAGTAAATAAAATGGAACATAAATTGTATGAAACACATATAAAAGTCCATATTTGTGATTCATACTTTCTATTGGCTCCGCTAAATAATGATTGGTGGGGGTCCTATAATATAGAGACTTTTACTTTGAAGGCTGATGTTTCGCTTGCGCTTCTTCCACGTTAACAAAGCTGACGAAACGCATTTTAGTTAATCCATTAATGCAGTAACATGGTTCGCCACAAGATGTCATCAAAGGTTAACCAACTGAAGAACGACAATTGAATTAGTGTGACATGATCAGAATGTAATGAGGTGCCCTACGGTGACACTTTCATCAGGGTTATTACATTGGAAGGATTTGAAAGGGCATTATGAATAATCTGAAATCCACGTTGAATAATTAAATTAATCAGGCACTGGCTCGATGACTGAATGTTTTAGTATATTTTTAGTTGCCATACAGTTTATCCACCTTTAACTTTATACACACGTTAAAAAAATATCAAATATCAAAATTGAATGGTCATTTACAACATTAACATTGACTTATTGACTTATCATAAACTCAAAGCAACTAAACAATTTAAAATCGAATAAAACAAGTAGGCCTACTAAAGAGAGAGAGAGAGAGAGAGAGAGAGAGAGAGAGAGAGAGAGGAGAGAGAGAGAGAGAGAGAGAGAGAGAGAGAGAGAGAGAGAGAGAGAGAGAGAGAGAGAGAGAGAGAGGGGGGGGGGGGGGGGGGGGTTGGGGAAACGAATGGAGAGGGAGGGAATAAAAGACGAGACAGGAATCAGGATAGAGGGGGAGAGCAAAGTGAAGACAGAATACCAACGTCAGAGAGGTTAGGTCCACTGTGCCCATATTGTAATTACGAATGGACGTCCCTTTTTTACCATGTATTATATTCAATAATATATTTGAGATGGAATAAGATGGATGAATATACTATTGGAATGGCCCCCTGCTATACTGCTATACGGACAGCAGCTCTGAATATGAAATACATTTCTCCACAGCAGTAATGGGCGGGGCCCCAAGAAGATAAAGCAAAAGCAAGATCCTATGCATGAGATTTAAACACAAAGCCTTCTTCGTTCCGAAACCTTAATGTAATATCAACACGAGCACAGCTCCCCTGCAAGCTGGAGAAAACACAACTTTGGATATTATTTTGATATCAAACCCCCGAATCCCTCCCCCCATTTCACCAGTATATAAATCACATCGGGACGCGAGAGAATTTCTTTCTTGAATCACAGCGGGACACAAGACTGACTAACTGATATTCTCTCTCTCTCTCTCTCTCTCTCTCTCTCTCTCTCTCTCTCTCTCTCTCTCTCTCTCTCTCTCTCTCTCTCTCTCTCTCTCTCTCTCTCTCTCTCTCTCTCTCTCTCTCTCTCTCTCTCTCTCTCTCTCTCTCTCTCTCTCTCTCTCTCTCTCTCTCTCTCTCTCTCTCTCTCTCTCTCTCTCTCTCTCTCTCTCTTCCCATCCCGCCTTCTTTCCTGCAGGGAGCGCGCGCGCGTCACCACACGAACGACGAAGTGAGCCACCCGCGTGTGCATGTGAGGGGAAGCGTGAGACCCCAACCGCAGGGAAGCCTGCCACGCCCCCCTGTCATTTCGCCGAACCGTTCATCTTGTTTTTAAATGATCATTAAGCACGCTTCCAGATGTTGGGAGGGAGTTTATCCGCGCACACAGTCTCTGCTGTGTTTGTTCTTCAATAACAAACACAGCTCCGGACTGGAGCTGGAAACCCCAACAAAGATCTCAGACGGAGCACACCGTTGGATTCTTGGAGCTACGATTTATTGATCCAACCCAAAGTTAACCAAAGAATAAACTATTTTATAATTATTTAAATACCGAAACGCACTTAAAGCGTGCGTTAACCCAGCCTCCTTTCATATATATGAAAGGAGGCTGGGTTAACGCACGCTTTAAGTGCGTTTCGGTATTTAAATAATGCATTTGTGTGGGAATGTGTCTATTATTTAAGACAATGTCTGCCATTTGCTATCTTACATGAAAAATCTTTCCACAGCTAAAGACTTCCTCGTCTTTACCTTCCAGAGAGAGAGAGAGAGAGGTAGAGCTGACCCCGGCCATGGCGTGAGAGCAGCCGGAGCTCGTAAACAAACCAACCAGTCCGCGGTCGCCATGTTTCCAATTACGTCCAACTGCCTAGTCGAAGAGACGAGGAGCAGTCGCAGGCCACAAATAAATGGAGGGGGCAATTTCAAGGGCTGTAAATCCCACACAGGGTCATTGGCATTTTCACTGGAGTGTTAAAGCCGTTGTTGATCTTTGTGTTTGTCCTGCACGCTACCTGTGGTCGGGCACACAAACTGTGGTTGTGCGCGTTTAGCTTGGTCGTTGTTTATTTGTGTCTATAGGTCATTAATCACAGTTTAAAGGGATGGAAATCAGTGATTGACTTCATATTATGTTATTGGGTTAATCAAAGTGTGCTCGAGCATCTGAAAATGATCCCTGCCAAATTCATTGCCAATCCAATCTCAAGTCATCAATTTCCGCATTCAATTTCTATCTATTCTTTCCTGCCAGTTGAATGAGTGGAGTCTTATTTCCCCGGTTGTCTGCGTAGCCAAGCGGGAAAGCAATTACCGTACTCTCACATGGCCAGGCCAGGCCACTCACATTACGGGGACGTGCCTATTGACAGCATTCTGGCCTTTGAACTACGCAACACAGTGGGGAGGGCCAGGGATTCAGACCACACCCATACTATGTTTCCAAGTCGACTTAGTTTATGAGCTGCATTTAAGATACAGGGCCTACATAAAGATATATTTTTGCCATTTACCTGAGAAAGATATCCAGTAGCTGTAAGGTGGAAACATTCCTCCGTGATATGATATGGTTATTTTGAGTGTATACTTGCTTCCGTTCTATTTAAATTATTGTACTTTTTCTAAACACTGCATTTAGGCTGAAGCCAGTCAGTTGGTGGCGTGAGGGAAACACAGCAACATCTGTCCCCATTTGCCAGACCACTGGGTTGGTTTTCTTGGGGATATCCTGGTGACTAAATACGGTCCTTGATTTTAATTGGTAAATTACTTTACGACAGATTTCACCTCCAGAACACTGTATATAAACACACTCACTCACGCACACACACAAACAACATGCACGTGTGTGTGCACACACGCACACACACGTGTGCAGGCCATCATAGCCTATATACACACTACAGAGACACGATTTTCAACAAATGTATTTCTAAATAATAGCACAATTTGAACAAATGTATTTCTGCAGTTCATTCAAACCTTTAAAGAGCATTTGTCTCAGGTCGTGTCTGTTTGCAAAGAAGGAATACCGAGCCTGGCAAGACGTTCGCTACAGATCCCGGCCCCGGCAACATGATTGGTCAAAGTGGTTTTGAAGAGAAAGAAAATGAAACGCCCTGTTCACCATGATTTGAGCTAGTCTGGCATCAGGCTTTAGACGTTCACCTGCAGAAGGATTTTTGAGACGACATGAATCATGATAATTGATCGTACCCTACAGTTCTCTTGATTTAAATGTTTAGATAAAGAAACACGCCGCACGAGTACATCTCAGGATTTGATCTTTCATTTTAGATAAACCATATGACCAAGTGCTGCCACTCACTCTTACCTGCTCCATTTCTCTCGCTTTCTCTCTCTCTCTCTACTGTCTCAATTGCACCCCCCCCTATCTGTCCTCTGTCTCTCTCCCTCTCGTTATTTCTCTTTATGCCTCACTCCCTCTTCCTTCCCCTCCCTATGCTCTCTTTTAATCATCTCTCTCATTACCCCCTTTCCCCCTGTCTCTCTTTCTCTGTCTCCCTCACTAAGTAGAACACCACCTGCGGGAGGTATTCTCTCTAAATCACGGCGGCGGGGTGAGTAAGCGAGATTGCAGCGGGTGAGTTAGATGTGATTCATTATCCAACCCAGCTGGGACTATTGCTTGCATGCCCCTCCCACTTCACTTTCTCACCTGCAGCAACAAAGCCAACAAACTAATGCCGCTTTTCCACTGCATGGTACCAGCTCGACTCGACTCGACTCGACTCGACTCAGCTCGCATTTTTGGCGTTTCCACCGCGAAAACATGGTATCTGGTACCTGAAGTGGCTGCTTTTTTTAGTACCGCCTCGCTCTAGGTTCCAAGCGAGCTTAGCCGATGCTAAAAGGTGACGTCGGCAGACGGCCGGCCACTGATTGGCCAGAGAGTGTGACGAAGTCACGAGAGCGACATGGCAACCATGCTGGTAACAGCCATAGCAGCGCCGCAGCCAACATATTCCACTTCTTCAACTTCTTCAACATGCCAGCTAATAATACGAACACGAATACCATCGCATCGATGTCCTCCATTGTTGTTATGCGGGTTCTGTCCATGTGTGGGTTGCGTAGGTGTTTGCGTCGCGTACAAAAATATGTCACGGCCCTTTCGCGCAGCCGACCCCGCCCACGTCCAGGAGGTACTATTTGCGGTGGAAAACGACCCGTGCTGCTACCGTGTCGAGTCGTGTCGAGTCGAGTCGAGTCGAGCTACATGTGCGGTGGAAAAGCGGCATAACAGTGCCACCTATCTCCCCCCCACAAACAGGTCATTAATGGCACATTTCCACCAGGGGGTGCGGGTCGGTTCAGTTTGCAAAGATGCGGCACGGATCAGGTTTCCACTGCCAAAAGTGGACGTGACCCGGAATGAGCCGTATTGAGCCGTACTCGTCTCGCAGTACTCCTCCGTTGGGGTACTGAGACGCCTGAAAGGGTGCCAGCAAGTTCGAGCCGTCCGTTGATTGGTCGACAGAATCGCACTTCCTTGCGATAGGGGGATAATAACAAACAAACCTATTACCCGCAAGGTATTTCAGGACAACGGCAAAAGCTTCGTTTATTGAAGAAAATGTCGCGCAAAAGTTTGCCGTCCTTGGACAGCCTACATTGTTGCTCTTTGTTCATTGTGCGCTTCTTCTTTTTCCTTGGATTTAGTAGCAGGCTACACTGTGTCAGGCTGTTATGAGATCACTATGCTTACGTAGCTCCCGCGGCTATCGCCATACGGCTTAAACCCTACCCTACCATAACGCCCCGTGCCCACTACCTCCGTCAGTTGTCCGTTGCCCATTGACTTTGAATGGGGACGGACGCGCAATGCATTGTGGATCCGTCCGTTCAGTTGGAGCGTTCGCCACCGTCAGAAAGTTGAAAAATGTTCAACTTTTTCGGCAGCGACGGTTCCGTCATCCAATCAGATCGCGTATGCAAATGTAAGCACTGTGACGCGACTCGGGCTCTGACGATACTGGAAAGCGGGAAAGCGGGTCATCTTGCCTCGCAACAAGCAGGAAGAAGCGAGAAGAACCCGGCGAACCGATTTGATTGGCTGACGGATGCATCTGCAAAGACTACTCCCCCATCCGTCAGCCACGCCTTCCCACGTCCGTTGACTGACGGTGCAGTGGGCACGAGGCGTACGGGTACTGTCGGCCGTGGAAACGCGAGCTGTAACTGAGCTGGGCTATACCGCGCCCTCACTACGGGGCTGAGGCGTGCTGGATCCGAGGCGTACCCGTCAGTGGAAAGCGCCATAAGGAGCGGGTAGGGGTTAGACAGTGATGCAGATACCTGTCATTAAAGAGGCGGTTTGGGTTAGACAGTGAATGCAGAGACAAGTCCTTAAGGAGCAGCTAGGGGTTGGACAATACAGACACTGCTCATTAAGGAGCAGGAGGGGTTAAAAGTGAATGTATAGACAGACCAGGTAGGGGTTGGACCAGGGTTTTTGGCACTTTTTCCGCTACGTTAAAGAGAATTTCAGCTCCCTGAACAGTTGCCTGTGCATTGTCAGGCTGTGACACAACACCATTTGAGTCCCGCGCCATAGAGTAAGGCCCTCCGGGGTAGACGGGGACTGAGGATCTACGCACATAGCTCAAGGATGCTCCTAGGTAGGCTGAGGACATCGCTCTGGAACCTCATCATCGGGGTACACCCCGTGACAAACCCCAAAAAACCAGTCCTGAAGACTGGTCCATGTTACAGATCCAAACACAGAAATTAACTTCCGAAACTGCACGCAGGATGAAACATCGGGGTTATGTTTTGTGTTTTTAATGCGCTTTTTGATTTTAATGCGGGGAACGACCTCGCTTTAATGCTCAGCTGGCGTCTTAATCAAACGCACGCTTCAAAGATGTTTCGTAACACCGGCGGGGCCATTTGAAGACGGCTTCTATTTCACAAAAACAGTTTGACAACAAAGGACGGGGGATCCACAGCGTTATGAGCTGCGGCGCCGCAGCAGAGGAGCGGAGTCTGATGCACGGTAGCCCGGGCTCCGTGGAGAGGAGCCGCATGCATGCATGGGAGCGATGTACTGAGCGGGGAGACAAGGGGGGCGACCGTGATAAGAGGGATGAGAGCGCGAGCGTACGTCTTGGATTCTCCTCGCTCTTCCCCGGCTTGATCATCGCATGCAGCTCAGCGCACTTTGTCAAGACTCTTTAGCCCAAGCCGCTCTCAGCAACAAGAGATGCCAACAACTGTATCATTTAAAATAAAAAGTACTCTCTCTCTCTCTCTCTCTCTCTCTCTCTCTCTCTCTCTCTCTCTCTCTCTCTCTCTCTGCGTTTCTCCCCTCTCTCTCTCTCTCTCTCTCTCTCTCTCTCTCTCTCTCTCTGCGTTTCTCCCTCTCTCTCTCTCTCTCTCTCTCTCTCTCTCTCTCTCTCTCTCTCTCTCTCTCTCTCTCTCTCTGCGTTTCTCCCTCTCTCTCTCTCTCTCTCTCTCTCTCTCTCTCTCTCTCTCTCTCTCTCTCTCTCTCTCTCTCTCTCTCTCTCTCTCTGCGTTTCTCCCTCTCTCTCTCTCTCTCCCTCTCTCTCTCTCTCTCTCTGCGTTTCTCCCTCTCTCTCTCTCTCTCTCTCTCTCTCTCTCTCTCTCTCTCTCTCTCCCTCTCTCTCTCTCTCTCTCTCTGCGTTTCTCCTCTCTCTCTCTCTCTCTCTCTCTATCTCTCTCTCTCTGCGTTTCTCCCTCTCTCTCTCTCTCTCTCTCTCTCTCTCTCTCTCTCTCTCTCTCTCTCTCTCTCTCTCTCTCTCTATCTCTCTCTCTCTGCGTTTCTCCCTCTCTCTCTTGATCTCTCTCTCTCTATCTCTCTCTCTCTGCGTTTCTCCCTCTCTCTCTTGATCTCTCGCTATCTTTCTCCTCCTGTTTGCCTTCATCTTTGTTGGACTCTTCCCTGGCCCTTCCTTTCTCTCTCTCTCTCGCTCTCTCTCGCTCTCTCTCTGTCTCTCCCTTACTCTCAGTCTCTCTATCATTCTCTGTCCCTTTATTGCCCTCTTTCTCTCTTTAGCCTTCTCCCTTTATTACGTTGTAAAATACGAACTGCGCATTGCTGAAACCAACAAGCATGCAAGCATCACATGGTTGTCTCTAATGGAATTCACCAGAAGAAGAAGTATTTTTTTTTCGTTCACACTATTATTATTCTTCTCGGAAGTCTTGAGTTCAAGCCGAAAGTTGCTATAAAGGCAGGTTTTAGGTTTAGATTTCCTGAGGCTATCTTGACGGGTGAGCTTTTTTTAGGTGAGCTTGGGCAGGAAGTTTACAATAAACATCTTTTCTTTTTTGTGGCTTTCTTTTGAAAAACAAGATATTGCTGTTTTTTTCCGTAAGCTCTTATTTTGGAGGTTGTATCTAAACAAGCATTTAAGGTGAATTACAGCGTTGTTGTTGCTGTGGGTTTCACACAATTGGACTGCAGGTAGATAATGCTTTACACTTACATCGATGAAGTGACTCTGGAAAGATAAATAGCCTGAGATAAAGACAGGAAAACACTGCTGGAAAAAGGATCTCAAGAAATTAGAATAACAATTCAGGGTTTTTGGATCTCTACTGCTAATGTCAATAACAGGGACTTCACATATTTCTATCAAGTATTTGACCTACCTGTCTTACAAACCATTATGATTATAAACCAACAGACAAATACTCAATCAGTGGTGGACCTGTATAGTCAGAAACCATCGTCATTGTTTGTGTTTCTGTGTGTGTCTCACTCTCAGCAGTGTACAGCAGCTCACAACATTTGAGATCATGTGATCCTTGAGGGCCTGTATCAGTATAGTCTTATATCTCATGCCTTCATTTAGTTGTAAGGCTTAGATTCACCCATTGATTTACAGACGCTCGTCACAAAGATGTCGATTTTGTGTTATGAGTGCCAAGTTTTTTGGCAGCCAGCGGCCCAAATTATCCGTATTTGGCAAATTCTGGGGCAGGATGGACGCTTTGCAGAAGTCAAGGGCCAAAACTCATTGATATTCACCCTTAATAACTTTTGAATGAAATACACAACGAAACAGAGAAAATAATGGGATTAAGAGTATTAAATCCCAATTCTCCCACTGACTTAGAATGGTGACCATTCTTTCTGCATCATACCACCAGGAGTCCCCTATAGGAGTAGAGACAGGTGAGAGATGTAGGGGGAGAGAAGGAGGGACAAACAGAGAGACCAAGCCATGATGAGAGAGTAACAGAAGGACTTTTAACTTTCAGCAGCTCTACACGCAACAACTATCTGAGCCCACAGGCCTTCAGGTCTTCGAGTTTTTGCGTCAGCAGTGAAATGTTTTCGTGTGTGGTGCGTGAGTCTTGGAGGCCCCCGTGATATTTTGGCCCTGTTTCGCTGTTCTTAGATGTTAAACTGCACCATTAGCAGCTAGAGGCTGCTAGCAGGGTTAACACATTAGTCTCCTTTCTCAGCGTGCCAGTTGGACATCACACCGCTAATCAAAAACAATCTCTCAGGCAGCAGACTCCAGATCCGCACTCTTTCCAGATGCACAGAGTGAACTCTTATAAAGAGAGGCTACCTTTGGAACCGCTCGCCATTGGTGCTTTGAGGTAAGCATGTAAGTTATAAAAAGGTAACAAGACAGTCTGAGTCCATTTAACACTCGAAGATCGATGGAAGTGAATGCGTCTGGAAGTTTATAGTGAGATTTTAGAATTTACTCCGAAAAATATATCATTCATCACTTTTTCGCCGTCTTTATGTTCCTCGTGTCATACGATATCTATAAATTTCACAACAGCTTGTCGTAAAACTATGCGCCTACTCTGATCATTCCAAGTATTATTGCATTTTTTCTCTCCTCCCCCCCTTCGAGTTCATATACCGCAGAGCGTCGGTTGAAAGCTGTAGAAGTATTGGGTGCTTCATAATGAGGTGTTAGGCTACTTGGGGAGCAGCAGAAGAGGGGGTTCCAGGGAATACTTTCACTCACATTTTCTGGGCCGTTTACGTCGTAGCTCGAGGTGATCAGAGTGATCCCTGCGATTTGTTTTTTTTTCCGGGGAAAAGCCAGCGAAAAAAAAAAGACATTCTGAACTGACTCCCCTCAAAGATTACAAAGAAATTCCTTCCCAGGGTTTTGGGTCAACCATTGGGATTCACACATTTTTCCAAGGCAGAAGTCCAAATAAAGAGCCTCATTAGCTAGTTGGTTGCAGAGCTGGAGGCCAAACATGGATTGCCTGCATGGATTTCATTTTTCTACCAGCATCTAATCTAAGGCCCCGTTCACACGAGGACGCTTGCGGGTAAAAACTACAAAATATGTTATCGGAAGTGCCTTTCGTTTAGACGTTGACAGCGTTTTTTGGTTCTTAAAAACGCAAAAAATCGGAAACCAGCGTCCAGAGTGGAAAACTTGAATACGCTGGGCCGTAGCGTTTCTGTCTACACTGCCAAGACGCAAAACTCTGCTCACGCCGCGTGCGTCTTTACGTCACATACATGCCCCAGTACAGGGAAATGAACAAACATGTTGGATTATTTCCCTGCGTCGGACTGTCAAGCTGCTCTGGCAGCTCTTATAAACTTACAGGAGTCTTTCCACGAAATGTACAGGACATGTACAGATAGTATTACTGAACAGAGAAGTATCTATAATTATGTTTTGGTTTTCGCGGCGCAGATTAAGAGACGAAGGAAGATTCTACGCATCCACTCAGACATGGTGGTGTTGTGTGATAGTGTATCACAGCACCACCTAGCCGCCTGACATGCATACCCAATCGAATTCCACACACTTTTGCGTCACCGTATGCACGCAGGGTTCCTCATGAAAACGCTAATCTAAACACGGAATAAAAAGTGAAGACGCGTCGCCACTTTAGCGCCTTCTGATCAGACCGTCATCATGTAAACGTAGCCTAAATGTTGTTTTTCTCCATAAATAATACATTTTCTTGTATGTAGACCTCAAGACTGAAACTAGTCACACCAGAAGCATTTTCCAAGGTGTTCATCTATCTGTGAAATGACAAGAGACATTTCTCCAGTATGCCTTGACCAACCAGGTGCTCTCCTGATATATATATAAATATATAAATTAATTAAACCTTCCCCAAGGTTCTCAAACCACAGAGATGATGATTGAAACCCAGTGGATCTCCTTAAGGACCAGTCTCCCCCAGTGGATGGAAGCCATACCTGTAAACTGATTATTTTTTGCAGTTTCACATTGGAGATTAAACAGAGCTCAGCTATTAATTCCCAATCGGCCGAGTTCCATTTCCTGCTGGACTGATTTCAGACGAAAAAACTCACTTTTTTAAATGTATTTTTCCAAATTGCAAATGATTCCCTTTAATGGCTCTCGCCGCTTGGTGCAGCATAAATACATTGATGTTATTAATAGACTGCATTTACCGTAGGTAGCACCTTTTTAGACGCTACAACCACTCAGAGAGTTTTGCATTGAAACCCTCCTGGAACTCGCACACACACATTCAGCGATTCATTATTGTCATACTTTCCAGACGAGCAAAAAAACTGATCCCCTCTATCCCGTGCAAATCATCCCCTGAAACCAAACAACTCAAGTCAGTAGTGAGTTTTATGTGTCATGTGTTGGAGAGCCTTGTTGGACGGTGGGGTCCAGCGAGGACTACACCCACCCTGCAGACACACATCTATTTAGGGATTGGGAATGGGCTGTGTAGTGGAAGCAGATGGAGGTGAGGGACTGAATATTTTCCGTATGACGTGTCACGGTCCTCGGTAGCTGGGTGGGTTCCACCATGACAACCAGACCCCTGGTCAAGGGGGAGATATGGTCTCAGACGGAGCCAACGAGAGACTTGAACCTTTACGCAAACGTTTGACTAGATATAGACCAGAGGGGGAAAGATGAAGAGCAGCCGAGAGGTTGTGGGATCGAACCCTGATGTAGGTTACCTTTGGGCATTCCTGAGCTGGATGCCCTGACCTATACTTGCTGTATGTACATGCACTGCTTCAACTGATTAACTAAACAGTTGAGTTGAGTGAACATCATTTTAACTAATAATAAAGGAATGAACCTATGGGGAAGAATCAATGATATGTTTTTAACGAATACACTGAATGCTGTTTTTTTAACATAGCGCATTTAGAGTGCCTTAGATCGTGTTTCAAAATAAAAGCGCAAGCTGAAGGCCCCTAGATGCACACAGCACACTTTTTTCATAATTCAACACCAACACTATAAATAATTGAAGCAGGGAATTATGTATTCCGCTATGTGCGATGTATAATCCACCATATGGCCTAACGCCAAATTCATGTCCTTGTCTGAGCCTGGCGTTCCAAGCAGAACACAAACCCAACTTAGAGCAAATTTTTGTTAAAGTCTCTCTCCAAAGGTGGCTTGACACCACTCTCATTAAATATCACATCCCAACTCCTGCCAAAATAAAAGTTTCTTTGTTTGGATAGGACGTGCAGAGAAAGGGGAAGGGTAAGAGAGAGAGAGAGAGAGAGAGAGAGAGAGAGAGAGAGAGAGAGAGAGAGAGAGAGAGAGAGAGAGAGAGAGAGAGAGAGAGAGAGAGAGAGAGAGATCCAGAGGATCCTACTCTGGCATTACCCATGGTGCACTCTGACACTATGTGATTACCATGACAACACTTTTACACAAAATCACACACACACACACACACACACACACACACACACACACACACACAAACACACACACACACACACACACACACACACACACACACACACACACACAAACACACATCAAACTCTCGACATTCCACACACACACGTACACACCTATACACATTCCACACACGCACAAACAAACAAAAACACACAAACCACCCTTACTCTACACTCACACACACAGACACACTCAACAACCTTCTCCACATACCAGTGATAAGCAGAGATTTAGCTTCAACCAGAGTGAACCAACATGAACTTTTGTACTTTATGGAAAGCATCTGACCGTTGACCTGAAATCAGAAATTCAGACAAGCAGTGTTGATTTAGAGGTAATTTACTATGCGGCTATATTTTTACAATTAATCCTTATAGTCCATAAGTCCTTATAAGCCTATACTTCCTTAAGTCTGTGGTCCAAGGTCCAACTATTTAGTAAATTACAATCTAGCAGTTTTGTCAGAACCAACACGAAGAGATCTGATTGGTCAGCATCTGTACAGTTAGTCATATCAGCTGGGTTAGCCAAGGGTTTGGGTTAGCCAATCAGGAAGTTATTTCAATTAACTTTGTCGCTACCTAAGATGAGTATTATGGTTATCTTTAAGAAATTGTGCATTTACACCATAGCCTGTAAAGATTTAGACCCAGTGGCAGTAAATAATGTTTTTACACTATAGACTGTAAAGATTTAGACCCCGTAGAAGTAAAACGGTTGCGTGCAGGTGCAGCGAGATTCAACCACTCTCTTAAATTCATGGCTCGATAAACCAGGAAAGCGGAGAAAGTCATCAAGCAGCGTTTGGTTTGAGGAAACCATCATGTATTTTTAATGACAAATGGAGAAAAAAGGATTTTGCACTGAGGAATAATTTTGACCAAGAGGGCAGCAGCCAAACACACCCATATGTATTTGTTTGTTATGAGTTAACTTTGCCCTGAAATCAAATTTCACATTTCCCCATTTGTTTCCCAAAGTCCCAAACGTGGAAGGATTGGGGACAGCCAAGTTTCGGATAGCCAAATGCTGTCAAAATATCCGATGGAGGTTAAACCAAACGGTTCTGTTATGTTATAAACAGCGCAGCCGTCCTGTGAACCCGCACAACACGGTAGTCTCTATTTGACGGACAGGGTGTCAGCACCTCAAATCCGTGTGAACATTCGGATCCGCCTGAAATACATTCTTCGACCCATCTGGTAAACAGTTCAAAATTCCAACAAAGGTATAAAATTGATGGAGCAGCAACAGAAAGGGGAACTTTGAGAGCGGGCAGGCCTTTTGTGGCGTCTCCTCACCTATCCATGGCCTTCTACTCTCACTTTGCCAAGTTTAGTTAAGGACACACCTTAAAGAAAACACAAGACCCACTAGCTACTTTCTATGCACAATACATAGAAGTGTCTTCCTTTATCTGTTATCTATTCATTTGTTCCCGAGAAAACACTCCAACAGCAACGATTTTCCTTCATGGAGCGCTCAGCACAGCTAAGAATCATCAGTGTACATGTGGGGTGGGGGGGGGGGGGTGGGGGGGGCTGGATAACAACCTTTTTCTCCCTTCCTTGATCAAAGACGGTCCATTTAGCTAAACACTGAAACCACTTCAGCTCAAATTGCTGGCAAGAGAACAAGAGCACTGCGGAGGACTGTGAAAGCCCTGCCTGTGACAGTGTGAACTATTAGGCTGTGGAGGAACGTAGCACAACAAGATGATTAAAGTGCGTCGTGTGCCCACGTTTTACCAAGTCTCATCCCATGCCAACTCTAATCTGATTTTGATCATTCTATTTTTTCTCTCTTCATTGAAACCCACGTATCTCTCCTGTGAGTATTTCTGAATCAACACAGCCATGCTAGCAGCCTAGCCCGTCACCTAGCCTTAAGAAAAAAGCTTCCTGGCAGGAAAACCCGTGCCATGTGTTTGCAATTCATTGTGTGCGCGCCATAAGAAATCCTCAAAGCGTCAGAATGTGTGCGTGTTTGATATACATGTCACTGGGGCCCGTCATAAATTATTGGGTCCTTTTTTTGGCAGCAGGTCTGTTTTTGCAATGCACCTTTTTCCCACAAACTGGGCGTTGTATGCAAATAAGGGATAGCGCAGCAAATGCTATCACTGAAGCGGCTAGTTTTGGGAGAATCGTGCCGTGCTGGAGGACACCTGCTGGGCTTCTAGGCTCAGATTCGGAACACAAACGCAGCGCACAAATCTCACTAAATAAAGCCCTATAAGGCAACAAAGCCCGAGCTTACGGTTAGAATGTCTACTCAGCAACACGTAATTTTTATTAAATACACATTTTTCTTCCTGATTTTTCTTTCCAAACCACTCACTTTACCCCACTGTCCACACTTTTCTACGCCATTAACACCACGCAGGAAAATCACTTTCGAAATAAAGGTCCCTATAAGGCAACACACCTGGCCTGCAAGTACGAATGTCTGGTTACAAACTCATATTTTTGTTACATTTATAATAATAAATTAGTATTTCATATTCATATTATTCTTCCATGACTGCTGATAATGTTTGGGTTATGAATGTGAATTGAATCAGTGGCTGTAATTAAATGTGTGAGGTGTTAATGAGTTTCAGAATTAAATCACGAGATATTAATCTCTGTAACACAACCCACGGGGACCTTATGGCTAATGCATCCATCATGTTCTTTTGAGGAGTGGAGGAAAGGGCATTCATGCACGACTTGAAGTTAACGAGATGCTGTCTGATAACGTTTCTGTTTAATATCTAATTAAAGTTTTTCTGTCAATGGGTCAAAGGGCCTCAATTTTCCTATCAGGTTTGGATGGACGCTTGTGATGTCACAAATGGGTATATTGCCTTGCATATGGCTATTCAACTTAACGGTGGTTAAATGACTTTTGAGGAGGGGGGAGGGGTTTCATTGACACTGAGATGTTATCCCTGTTGTAGTGGCCCATGGTAACTTTGTGACAGGTTTAAAAATAATAATATATTTTTTACTTAGCTAGCTATCTCGTTTTCCACTTGTCGTTGAGAAATATAATTGCAGGGGTATCAAAGTGAGAAATGTAATTTTAGTGGAAACTAAGGTATGTCACTTTAATGTGGTACTCTGCAAGGCATGCCTATTTATAACAAGAATAATGTAAAAAATACCGATTGAACGTTTCTGGAATTGCGACCGATGGGTTGAATTGAGCACCGGTACATTTGGTGGATTTAGGTATGCACGATCACGCATGTCCAGTAGGGAACCAGATGGATCGGAAACCAGTTGGCTCATAACACCTGCAATCAAACAACATTCCAATTAGTTAATATACTGTAACATGATTAAATACAATTCTAGAGTATTGCTAATGTAACCCTAACCCTAACCCTAGACACCATCACACCTGGTGGTAAAATAGTGGACCTATAAAAAAGATATTATTAAAGACATAATAATAAATAATAAACCAATAAGTAATTAAAAAAAAATTCAATAAGCCTTGAACAATGGAGTCTTGTGTTTGGGAGCATTGAGCTGAGCGACAGGGTTAATGCAGAGGAATAATCCACAGTTTGTGTTCACAAGCTGTGCCTCATTGATCTTGATCGGCTCCTTAAGAGCCCACTGTTGGTTGTTGTCACGTTCTGCAGGAGGCACTGTTTCCACCAGTCAACACATTCTAATCAGAATAACACAGAGCAGCCTCTTATATAAAACCAAGTGTCCTGGCAGGGTTCATGGATTGTATTGCTTAATTAATAATGGATAGACAGATGGGTACTTAATTCATCCCTGAAGGGACATTAAAATTCAGTAACAGAAGCTCAAGTTATAAAATAAAGTAAGAAATCTGCATAAAAAGGTAGGTAAAATCCGATAGAATAACATTGTATAATCCGATAGAATAACATTAAATAAAATAAATATGAAATATACAAGTAAACTATATATTTACAATGTAATATGTACACAATATAATATATGCAAACATATTCAAATTGTAAGGACATGAGTGCAATAATGAAATAATAATAGTTGCATGTGTCAGAGTGTGATGGTGGTTCATATGTGCTACCTTTCTCTATATTGGTGCACTGGCACACCTAAATGGACCAGAACCATCATTAGCGAGGCGGGCTAGGCCTGGGCTTGGCCCTGCCGAGACACCTCTGTCAGGTTGTTCTATTCTGGAGGTTGGCTCAGAATAACGGAAGGAAGACTTCCTGAGCCTGGATGTTCCACCTCTGAGTTTTGGCTGCTCTTCCGTTTCGAGTTTCTCACAAGATGTCATCCAGGCTTAATGAGATTTAGATGTATGCCCAAGGTCCAAAAGCATAGAGTTGACTTGAGGTGAGAAAGAAAGACTTCTCATTTGGAACTTTCACGGACAACATCCACCTCCCCGTCGCCATTTTTGTTTGGGAGGGCAGTTTGGTGTTCGGTGAAAGCCGAGCGACAACGTTGCAGCCTTGACCGAGTTCAAACCCCGCTTGAACGAGATTTACACAACCTTCGACTGGCCTGGCATGGCACTCAACAGCGGCCAAAACAACCAATCCCCCCTCCTCGCCACGATTCAGTGTGTTTCAGGAAGCACCCCCGGTCCAGGCTAGCCAGGACAAGCTTGCTACTTCTATAGCGGAGGCGGTGAATATGGAAGGCTGCACCCCCAAATATACACGCGAAACACTGTTTTCCTGTTATTGTTACATGAAACGAAGACAGAATTCACCCCTTCGACATTGGATCCAACTTTGTGTCTTGAATCCGTTCCACCAAATCACAGGGTTCCCTTTGCACGCGAGGAAACAGGCCTTGTAACTCTATCCCAATTACTGCACAATTAGCATCAGCTCCTACGTAAACGTGATTGAGCAACTGCAGAGTAAAGCTAATTATTTGTGCTGATATCATACGAGCTCTTGTTATTACAGGCCACCTTGTCTTAATTATAGTAATTAACAGTTCAGTGGGTACACATTTTCCCCCACACATCACTTGTTCTTGCGTTGTTGCAGTACCTTGGTTTAACCACCAGTGAACTCGATGTAAACCTTCGGCCATGATGGCTGAGGTTTAAATGTGATTTTGTGGACGGCTGAAAGGGTTAAAACGAAAGGAAGGAATTGAGTCTCTGGCTTCAGGATATCTGGTTTGCATATTAGTTTTTAGTTGCTCAACTTTTTCACTCAAATATAAACTATAGGCTACAATCTATTTTAAGCTGCAAAGAGATAATACAAAACACCTTTTAAAAACCTTGATTCAATCTCCCCAAAAGCACGCATGCATGCACACACACACACACACTCACGCGCACACACACACAGACACACACACACACACACAGACACACACAGACACACGCACACACACAAAAGGGTTTGTGCACGCACACACACGCACACGCACGCACGCACGCACGCACGCACGCACACACACACACACACACACACACACACACACACACACACACACACACACACACACACACACACACACACACACACACACACACCACATCTCCATTTGCATTTAACAAATCCATTGCCTAATAACACCCTACTGTTAGACCGACACGAGACTATCAGTGTGTGTTTCTCTCCCCTGAATAAGATATCAGCTCGAAAACAGTTCGAGCCCAGTGATTTTCCACAGTTTTCCACAAGACGGGAAGTTTTCCCCCCATCACAGTATGAGCGGCGGCGTTCTCACACGAGGGGGAAAAAACCCTCTCTGTCACCGCGGCAGCAGCGCGCGGCTGGTAATCATTACGCGCCTCTACCGCAACACTCTCCCCTTTTTCATTCATGCCTTAATGTTTTGGCCCATCCATCTGGCGCCGGGCCACGTCTCCTGCCTGACTTGGCATAATTACCGTGGGCGTCATCGCAGCGCAGATTAGTTGTCAGATTGAATAGATCTCTCAGAATGAAATACTTTTTTTAATGCATTGTTGTTGTTTTATCTCCTCTTGTTTTTCTGGCCAGTGTCGTATTAGATGTAAAAAAAAAAAATGAAAGACGTTGTCACCAGAGGGATAAACAGACATTTTTCCGTAACCGCCGAAAATAATATCTTATGACACTTGTGTATTATTCGGAATGTCTTTTTTCAGAACCTCTTCCCTGTAGCTTGAGCGAAAAATGAAACAATAGAAGTTATGTTCTGGTTGCGTAAACAAAACACTGCGTCGCTGCAGCGCTACAGCGCAACCGTAGCCTACAATACAAACGCTATGTCCTAAATCTCACTTGGATCCCAACAGAAAACACATGCTTAGACATTTAAAGAGGAATTTACATTTGTCAAGTGTCAGTTCATCCTCCCTAATTTGAGGTCTCTCCCAGACTGTTGATTTCCCAACGTACACAGGACAACAAATCAGCGACCTAGCGTGTTGGCACGAAGCCTCCGGCGTTTCATCACGCCGGGAAGGAGTGAACAGCAGTTGAGTGTTAGGGTAACACCAGTCATTTCATCATCGTGAAAAATCAAGGAAAAGTTCGTTTTTAAAGTCTGGAGAATCAAAACAAAAGTGGAGGCAGGAATAAGGGCAGCTGGCTGTGTAACACGACACAGGCCGCGCCGGTTGCTAAGTGACGGGGGCAAAGATGACGGGTCCGAAGTTTTGGGGCCGTGGTTTTTAACAGAAAGAAAAAAACATCTTCTCCCTCTCTCCTTCTGTTTCTGTTCCTCTCCGCCCCGCTCTGAGCTCTCTCCCCCTCTCTCCCGCGGTGCTGTGGTCGTGACGTGGGCAGGGAGGCGGGGAGGCAGGGAGGGAGGGAGGGCGGGAGGGGGGGAGGGAGGGGGGAGGCTAAATGAGAACCAGACCCCTTCACCCTACTACCGCCTGGATCGCCCTGTGGCCTTTTTTTGTTTTTCAAAGACGGTAAAAAAAAAATAATAAGACCAAGCACTCTCCCAAAAATAGATGCAAGGCTCGCGTGCCAGTGGCTTTCTTTCACTCCCTCTAGTCACGCAAGCATGCTGGCAGGACCCTGCGCAGTGCAGGGGAAAACCAGACCCAGCCAGAGTGGTGGAGGGGGGCGGGGGGGGTTCTGAAGGAGGATGAGGAGAGATGGTCGGTTGGGCCTAGCGGTTCACCTCCTGGGGGAATCCAGCAGCACAGACTTCCGTGCACGCTGCAGGTATGAGTGGGTTTATGGCTAATCCGGGGCTGGAGAGGAGAGGAGAAAGGAGAGAGGAGCTGGCCTTGGGTTCGGTGGTCTCATTTCCAGGGGATTCGTGCGGTTGGTCCTTGGGTCGGGAGGAGGAGGGCAGAGGATAGAGAGTAATCCTTGGCAGAGAGGAGGCTGCCAAGGGGTTAGCTCAGCAGTCTCTCCATCTCCCCTCTCCTCCTCCTGTCACAAAGACACTCATATATAATAACATTTCGGTTGTAAGTTAGACAAAAAGGTAAGCGTCGCCTTCAATCATTTGTTATTGGGTAAAGATGGAATAGACAGGCAGACAGCCAGATATTCTGACACAGGCAGCCAGGGAGAAAGACGGAACCACCTGCAGGCAAGTATTCAGACAGACAGACAGAAAGAGAGAAAACCTGAGCAGAAAGACAAGCAGGCATACAGAAGGACGGGCACACAGAGTGTTCTCACACCCTGGTTGGCTTACTGTCAGAGAGAACTCGTTTCACGGAGGGCCCTTTGAACGTTAGGGTGAGAGAGAGACGGGGGGTCCCGGGTCTGTCTGTGGTTCACTCATTACCCTCCATGGCTGCCTGCCAGGTGCTGACTCCAGTGTGCAACCAAGAGGTTCTGGCTGCATCCGAGCAGTTTCTCTAATGACAGGTAGAAATACTTAGAAGGACGTGGACAAGTGTCGAGACAGCAAGGCCTTCTGGAGGACACTCACTTGTTTATTAATATTCTTGTCATTTGTGAGGATTATATGATTGTGTTGTGTTCTCTGTGGTGACAGCTATCGTGGACGATGGAGTTGAATAAATAGTTAGGTAAAACCCAAAATATCTGTTGAATGCACTTTGCAATTGATAACATTTATTGAACAGCAAAAAAACATATTGTATACCTGTACATTTACATTTAGGTCATTTAGCAGACGCATTTAGCAGAACCTTTTATCGAAAGCGACTTACAGTAGGTACATTTTTTAGAAGAAAGAACACTATATCGCTGTCAGTACAGTAAGGATGTTCATAGAGCCAGTGCCAAGCACTTATAATTGCTAGGTTAACCAGTTCCTGTATACAACAAAGATAGCTAGGATAAGATGCTACACAATGCTAAGTAGTATTTTTAAATACCAGGATGTACAATATACATGTAGACATGTATAGCGCTCGCAGTACAGTCTACCATATAAATATAACAACACTCCTCCTTATTATTCAAATGATCATCATCCCTTTGAACACCATCTCTGTTATGAGTCATGAGTTCAACCAGAACGTATTTGAGGGGATGGAGTGTCTCTCTCTCTGCCAAGGACAGGGTGAATCTCACAGTGCTGCGCAACAAAAAACCTTTCCAAACCATTGTACCACTTTATTTGTGGTTTGTAAAGTCACCCGAACAGATCAAAACATTTTATCTTGACATAGCAAAACATTTGCCTTTAAATTCATTGTCCGAGCACTTCACTGGAGTACAACCTTGTCGAAAACAACTTGTCCCCTAAAAATCAAAACATCTCAATTGTGAAAGGGAGCTACGGAATGAATAAATACACTCAATGCCAACGTAGCACTGTGTTCAGCTGAACACAAGTCGAATAAAAGCAGAGTTTGCCTCGGGAGGATAACAGAGCTAGCCCGAGACGAGGAGAGCGCCATCTCAGGTGGGGGGGGGGGGGCAAGGTCAGGGAATCTGCATCTCCAGACGGCCGACGACGCTGAACGGGCAATCTGCTTAGAGCTCTGCTGCCGTGTTGAAGTCTCAAGTCCAAATGACAGGTCTCCCTCCCTCGGGTTTAAGCCCAGCCTTTAATTTAAGCTCTGTGTAATGACTTGGCCCCGGGCCCCGGGCTCATTGGCGGCGTGTTGTCTTGTGTGTGTACACTGGCCCTCGATCTGAGGCCCCTGTGTTTTGGTTCCACCGCTGTGCTCCTAACCTGCGCTCTCTGAGAGTAGCCGGCTCATGACAGCACTGATGAGTGTGCTGGGAAAGGGGGGAGAGGGGGGAGAGAGAGAGAGGAAGAGTAAGACAGAGAGAGTGTACGTAGAGAGGAAGGGAGAGAGTGAAAGGAAGGGAGGGAGAGAAAGGGAGAGGATTGCGGGGAAGAGATAGACAGGGAGATGAAGGGGAGAAAGAAAATAAAAAAGAAGGTGAGAGAGGGAGAGAGAGAGAGACCACATGGCTTTCCAATTCCCCAAAGTCTGGGATCCCAGTCCAAGAGGAAAATTATATATCAATCTACGTGAGTGTGTGTGTGTGTGTGTGTGTGTGTGTGTGTGTGTGTGTGTGTGTGTGTGTGTGTGTGTGTGTGTGTGTGTGTGTGTGTGTGTGTGTGTGTGTGTGTGTGTGTGTGTGTGTGTGTGTGTGTGTGTGTGTGAATGCAGGCGTGCATGCATATGAGTGTGTGTTTGTGTAATTACTCAGAAAGCCCTCGGGGTGTGTGAGTGTGTGCATACATGTGTGGGTTAGTGTGTGTTTGAGTGAGTGAGTGTGTGTGTGTGTGTGTGTGTGTGTGTGTGTGTGTGTGTGTGTGTGTGTGTGTGTGTGTGTTTGCGTGTGTGTTTGCATTTGTTTGTGTTTTTGTGTCCAAATGTGTGTGTTAGTGTGTGTGTGTCTGTGTGTGTGTGTGTGTGTGTGCGTGTGTGTGTGCATGCAAGCATGCATGCGTGTGTACATGTGCATACAAGCATGTGTGAATGTGCGTGTGTGTGTGTGTGTGTGTGTGTGTGTGTGTGTGTGTGTGTGTGTGTGTGTGTGTGTGTGTGTGTGTGTGTGTGTGTGTGTGTGCATGCAAGCATGCATGCGTGTGTACGTGTGCATACAAGCATGTGTGAATGTGCGTGTGTGTGTGTGTGTGTGTGTGTGTGTGTGTGTGTGTGTGTGTGTGTGTGTGTGTGTGTGTGTGTGTGTGTGTGTGTGTGTGTGTGTGTGTGTGTGTGTGCATGCGTGAGTGAGATTTTGCTAGCTGTATGAGGCAGCGGTTAGGTTGGAAGAGTATGGACCTGGTCTGGTTTCAGCTTCACCAGAGAGTATCAACGATGGCCTGTGGACTGTTTAAGACTGTTTAACCCCAGGACATCCAGAGTAACACGTTTAACTCCTTAACAGATTATTTAACATGTATGAAGGTTAATATGTGACGTAAAATATTTAGATAATTTAAATCAAGTTCATAATAGTTTTGGTGTATGGTTAGGGAACATATACAAACTTGGTGTGTGTGTGTTGAAGTTATCTGTGTTTCATAATCAATTTGTGCTGCACATGTCCGTAGTCATGCTGGGATTTTAACATGGGATACTGGGAATATTATCTATAATTTGTCATATTGTCATTTAAAAATGATCTTTATTTGACCACAGGCCTATTATCATGTTGATATTATCTGTAATTACTTTTATTGTAATCTCAATAATCTTTGGGTTGAAATTGTGTTCTCCCATGTTTTTTGGGAGTTGTTATTGTAAGATCTAGTGATAATTATTGGGAGGATGATTGATATTCCCAAACATAGAAGAGTGTTCACAACAGATAATAGTGCCATGGCAGAAATCTTGCATGGATTTCATCATGCTATTGTAGATTTCACAGTAGATATAAAACAGGGGCTAGACAGTTTTTCCCAAGATCTGTGCTGCAAATGTGGAAAGGATTTTCCAAATAATGTTAATAGTCAAACTGATTTAGATTTGGGGGTTTCTAATCCCTCAATAGTCATTGTATAGATCTATCTTCAAAGAATAAAAAAAGTTGATTAATAGATCAAATATATGATGGCAGTGAACGCTATATAATCGTAATGCATTATACATACAAAACATATTCACATTGATTCAATAGAATATATATCTTGACAGCAGTTTCAGATGTGACTCCAGAGTAGAGTAGAGTAGGCTACATGTCTGTAGTTTAAAAACAATTATCGGAACAAACGTCGACAGCCAAGGAGAGAAACTTTAGACGATCTTCTTTTCTCGTCCAAGTCTGTAAGTCACATTTTATATAATCTTGTCGAGTCCTCCTCAAACCTTTATTTTATATTTTAATGGGAAACATTCGGTGCCGTCGATGGCTGGGAAAGGATTGTGTTTGATCACGGCAGCAGGGAATATAATATATATATATATAAATACATTTGTACAGAGTGAGAGATTACTTCACATGGCTTCTTCGGGTATAAACTCACTGACATGCTCAGTGATGATGTGGACTGAGTGTGAAGACGCTCAGACGAGAGGGGCCAACGGTAGCCGAGATGTTTCTTCTGTCTTGAGCCAGACCGCTCCGCAGGGATCCGGTGAGCGAGTAAGGCCAACGGGGCGGCGATGACTTCACAACAGATCTGTTGTGCAAATCAAACTCGTATCATCTGCAGATCTGAGCTCCCCGGTCTAACAAAGGTTTGGATATGGAGCGAAGCATTTTTCAAAGGGCTGTTTATTTGGCTGCCGAAAACAAATTCTTCAAACACAAAGTTGGTCATGTGACTTGGCGTAGCCGTGATGATCAGGTTGCAAACAACCCCTGACGTGATTTAAGGGGGAAAACGGTTGTAGCTTAGTTGTGTGTGTGTGTGTGTGTGTGTGTGTGTGTGTGTGTGTGTGTGTGTGTGTGTGTGTGTGTGTGTGTGTGTGTGTGTGTGTGTGTGTGTGTGTGTGTGTGTGTCTGAGTCTATGTGTTTGCCTTTTCTATTCATTTCCCATATGATTCACAAGCGACGGGTCTAATGGTAATGCTGAGATGTACGTTGACGGACTGAGCTACTTAAGAAGCTGTAAATGAAAGAGCGACAGATTCACTTGAATGCTTGCTGAAGGGAATATGAATAGTGGATGCCGTGAATTTTAAGATTAGACACAGATTCACCAATCACCCAATATGCAGTTGAGACGGGTTTTTTTTTGCATAAAGACATTTTTATTCAGACGTTCTGCTGGATGACAGGAGGAATCAAGAGAGACGTGGTGAAAACCCTTGTTATGTTTTAATGCATTTTATTCAGGCACTTCTCACCAGATACATCTTAAGAATGAAGCAGACATGAGTTCAGTGACGCCACCTTCACTGTGGCACTGTAGTGGAGGAGCAGAAAATCTTCTCTTTCACGTGCAATATGGGCGGAACAGTTCAGGAGAAAAAATTACGAACATAGATGTACTTTTATCCCAGGAAATAGGTGGTTTTCATCCTTTTTTGGTCAATGTTATGTCAACAGAGTGAATCATAAACCTTGTGTCTCGGTTTCAGAGAGACATTCGGTAACTTGGTTCGATATAATAATTAGTAAGTACCTTGAGTAGCAGTTAGCAGTTATATATTGTATTCTAACAATTAAAACACGTTCAAAGCTTTAGAACTGCAGAGGAACAAACAATGAAAATAAATTGAAGTTTTTCTACATCTAGGCTAAGGCAGGACTCTGGGAAGTTGTAATAGCCAAACAGGATGATGAGAATGCAAAGGCTGTGAAGTCTGTTTCTAGTTGGCTCTCTGTGTCACGGCTCTGTATTGTCTACTTATAACTTAAACCATAATTCGTATGAAGATTAAATCAAAAATCCCTCCCGGATTGTGTTCAAACATCAGCCGATATTTGTATAATGTTTTCCTTGAGGGCTTGCGACATCAGTCTCTGAAGTATTATATATTGTGCTTGCACTGAAACAGAGCCTACTGTTATTGTGAACCAAGAGGGACATGGGTTCATAGCCCTTACACCCATACTATACTGTTGAAAAAACATTCACAGAAAACAACTGTCGAAACTCTTGAAATGTGAGGATGAGTTGTACATTCGACCGAGAGAAGAGACACTTACTGCTGGCTAGTTATTGAATAACCCGAGCAATTAGCAGATCCCTCGGGAATTTTAAAATCCATTGATTCTGACATCAATTTAAACTGGAAGGAAGTCACTTTCTCAAAGCAGCAGTCACTTTTTCCCAATATGAGATTGTCTCAGGAGACCAAATTGATTTAGAAAGAGATTCATTTCTGTGTTGGTTGAGCTCTGGGCATGGGCATTTCATTATGTAGACGCAAAGTCGTAAAAACAGTTATGAACAAAAGTAATAGCTGCAATGGAAAAGTTAAAAAGAAAAGTTTGAACACGATGGCTGCAGTAAACATGTTTTTTTTTACATAAGTAGGTTCAACACATGAATCTAAGTTAGCTTTCAGCTCCTGGTGGGAATTACATTGAGTAGGGATATGGAGTGGCACGAGAAGGTTAAAAGGCTTATTGTGAAGAGATTAAAGACGGTTACCCTGCAAGAAGGGGTTATCATTCAGCGTCTAGTTCCATGAGGTTCTCCAGGGAACCACACCAGAGGCATGGAGGAGAGGGAGAACCCCCAAACATTTCATGGTCACGGTTCACGCTGTATGGTGAATTATTGTTACGCAAGAAAATATTGGTATTCCCACCGGTGGTTCATTTGTTGCAGCAAGGATGATCCTTTATCTGTTCTAGATATTTACAAGTCTGTAGCAAAATCCCCAAATCAACAAAAATGAATGAAGTGCATCAATAATCAATCAAAGAAAAACACACAAGTTATTAATCACATAAGATAGAACCAGCTTACAGTACAAACAAGTATACAGTACAGTACAAGCTACAAATATACAAATATATAACTATATTCCGAGGTTATAGCAACCCTTTGACACAGCAATGTCGTTTCTTGTCAAAAAAACCATACATTAAGTATAAAAAATATAAACAATGCTTTTTACAAAATAGTGACATCATGTATGAATTCCGCCCCCTCCCCCCATCACCACGACTTGAATGTGCAAATGAACACTGATCAATCTGACAAACCAGGTCCAAACTAGGCTTTTGTGTCCATTTTCTGCCCAGTTCCTTCATATGGTTCATGGGTTCGTTTCCTTCCTTACGTCCCTCTAGACCGTTTGGACCTAGTCCGTCCTGGTCCGTTGGTCCGAGGAAAAAAGCATATTAGCGAATCGTCCTTTCAGAGACAGAGTCCGTAGGTTGTTATCTAGTGTCCCTGGAACAGCAATTGACTCCCCTCTGACCGGCCTTCAGCAGGGGGCCCGGGCTGTGGGTTCAGATCCTGATCTCTGCCTCCTCGCTGTGCTCGAGGTGGTGCTCCGTGGCGCTGATCATGGATGCCGAGGGCCCCTGCGAGACGTTGAAGGGCGTGACGGCGGGCGAGCGGGCTGCCAGCGGCGACAGGGACGGGGAGAAGCTGGGGGACATGGCGGCCGAGGAGATGGAGCCGTCGCTGCTGAGGGGGGACCTCCGCAGGGAGGCCAGGTGGGGGAAGGACCTCCCCACGGCGGGCTTGGGGGGAACAGTCTTGGCCCCCGGATGGGCCACGGAGGTGATCAGTGGCGGGGGATCGATCCTGGGCTCGGCCTTTGCCTTGTGGGGGAACGGCCGGCGGGGGTTCGGCGGAGCCGTCTCGTCCTTGAGGCGAGCGATCTCTGTGAACACGTTGGCCAGGGGCTGGAACTGGGGACACCAGTTCAAGAGGTAGTCCCAGTTGTAGCTGCCCCTGAGCTCCTCATCACTGGCTACGATGGCCGTCAGGGAGCCGTCCACCGGCGGCTTCCCGTCCTCCGGGAAAGCGTAGTCTTTGGGGTGAGAGATGTTCAGCCCCCGGCCCACGCCCAGGTACCCGCCACCCTCGTCCCTGTAAACGGGCCCCTGTCCGGCCAGCAGGGTGCTGGTCAGGCTGCCCAGTTTCTTGGCCTTGTACCACTGGCTGGCGTCCATGGAGGGCTCACCGGAGATGTCCGAGAGCTGGTCGGCGTCCTGCTGGATCCCCGAGTCGGGACCCCTGGCCGAGATGCGCTCCTGCATGGAGGAGGAGATGCTGGAGACGCGAGGGTACTCGTTGATCATGCGGATCTCGTCGTCATCCGCCGCCTCCGCCTCCGCCGAACCCCGACCGCTGGAGTGGGAGGGGTCCAGGGAGCCGCCGCGGGCGTAGGGACCCCCGCCGCTCCCGTCCTGAACAGGGCCGTAGCCGGGCAGCGCCTGGTGGTAGATCATCTCATTGCCGGCCAGCTTGCTCTCCTCCAGCTTGTGGAGCACCGTGGCGGTTGGCGGGGGGAGGCAGTACGGGCGATGCTCCTTCTTCCGTCGCCTCAGCTTGATGAAGAACAGCGCCACGGCGACGACGATCAGGATGACGATGGTGCCCAGGGAGACGGCGATGACGCTGATCAGCAGCACGTTCATGTTGGAGGGGAGGCCGAAGGCCGTGTGGGTGACGTCGATGACGACGTGCGTGGTGGCGACGCGAGACCTCTCCAAAGGGCTGTGGGCGACCACGTCCAGGGTCATCGTGCGCACCTCCCTCTTGGAGCGTCCCGAGTGACGGCCGTAGCTGTCCATCTTCAGGGCGATGACGCCAGTCGTCTTGTTGACCTCAAAGTACGGCTGGGAGCTGTCGGCGAGGGAGTAGAGCACCACGCCGTCCACGCCTTCGTCCTCGTCCAGGGCCTGCACCTGGCCAATGCTCTGGCCCTTCCGCGCTCCCTCAGGCACCAGGAAGGAGAACTCGGAGGAGGTGAAGGCCGGGTCGTATTCGTCCTCTCCGGTCACGTACACCTGTACCGTCACCGTGGCAGAGTAGTTGCCCGTGTCCATGGCCACTGCCAAAAACTGGAAAGAGTTCACTTTTTCGTAGTCGAAGGTGGTGCGAGTTCGCACCTCGCCTGAGGTCTGGTTAATGAGGAAAGCTTGTTCTTTAGGGTCGTCCAGCATGTAGTATCTCAGCTGGCCGAACACACCCCTGTCCTGGTCGATGGCGTGCAGCACGGTGACCAAGGCGTTCTGGGGCTGGTTCTCCCGGACGCTGGCGCTCAAAAGCTTGAGGGGGAAATAAGGGAGGTTGTCGTTGACGTCCTTGACCTCCACGGTGACGGGCGCCAGGGCGTAGTGCCCCTGACCGTCACTGGCTTGAACGACTACCACGTGAACAGATCGCCTCTCCCTGTCCAGGGTTTTCTGCAGCCTCAGCGCCCCGGTCCAGCGGTCAACCTGGAACAAGCCCGTCTCATCCCCGGAGCTGATGGAGTACTGGACCTCTCCGTTGGGTGCAGAGTCCGGGTCGGTGGCCGAGAGGTGGAGGATCTCCGCCCCTGCGGCGGTCCCCTCGCTCAGCACCACGCTGTACTCGGACCGGCTGAGGGTGGGCGGGTTGTCGTTGGCGTCCAGGACCCCGATGAGAACGGGCACGCTGGAGCTACGCTGGGGGACGCCGCGGTCCGACACCACCACGCTCAGGTTGTAGCTCGCCACCGCCTCAAAGTCCAGCCCCTCGGCCAGGATCAGGTTACCGACCGTCTGGAAGCCCCGCCCCTCCAGGAAGCGCACGCTGCTCTCGATCTGGAAGGCGTTGCCCGTGTTGCCGCTGGCGATGGCAAAGTCGAAGGCGCAGTTGTCCCGTGACAGGTCGGCGTCCACGGCTTCAAGGGTCAGGATGGTTGACCCCGGGGGCCCGTCCTCCGGTATGCTGGCTCGGTACTCGGACTGGTGGAAGACGGGGGCGTTGTCATTTGTGTCCGACACCTGCACCTGGACGGTGGCAAACGAGGAGAGGGACGGCGTTCCAAGATCGCGAGCCTCGATCACCACCAGGATGGAAGGGTTCTCCACGTCAAACTCGGCCTTCTGGCTGATGAAAAGGGTGCCTGGCAGGAGAGAGTTGAAAGTAGGCTTTTAAAAAAGGTTAAATTGGATCTTGAAGGCTCTTCTCCAAGTCTAGTACAAACTATCCTAAATCCATCTCTAATAGATTTAATGAATCATTCATATAATAGATTAGGTTTGGTCTGCTATTAGGTAAATTATAGTAAATTGTGCCTTGGAATCATGCAGTCATTCTTTTTTTAGCTGTGAGGCGGTGGTAATTATGTGTTAGAAAATTACAGTATTTGAAATCTTTGCTCAGGAGACACGGAAAGAGGAGCTAAAGTACTCCTCCCATCATCTCCTGATGGCAACTTTAGCCAAACATCTGACGCAAGCTGCATTTTATTAACGTTAATGGACACTCAATTATTTAATGTTTCACAATGTCTGGAATAAACTCCGATAGAGCTTCTAAATGGCCAGTTGCAAGTGCCTTGGGGCTTAACTACTTGACTATGAGTCTGGGGATAGTAAACCACTTTAAACGGTTTAGAAGTCGAGAAATTCAGTCCGTGAGAGAGAGCATTATATAATGACAGTGTACTGTCCCTACCATTATTTGAGTCGATGTAGAAAATGTCCCTGGTTGATGACATCACTCGATAGATGACCTTGCCGTTGTCTGCAGAGTCGCGATCGGTGGCCGTGACCGTGACGACACTGCTGTCGGCAGGGTGGTGTTCCGACACGGTCACCTTGACACACGGACAAACGTGACAAACATCAATAACACTGTTGTTAGCAGACCCCTTCACCTGAACACCTCACCATTATGACCTGACATCAGGACTAGATGAGATCTCCCCGCAAAGAGAATGCAATTACGTCTGCTAAGAAAGTCTAACTATTATGCACTACCCTAAAGAATACCAAGTAAGCCAAATGCTATTCTGATTCATGTGGCAACACTGCACTCTGTTCAGCTGTTTCTTTAGGAACTAGGTTGCGCAGCTCTTGCATTAATGTTGCTGCTATTTAGGGCCATTATTGTAGCAGAACTATTTACAAATGTGAGTTGAGAGTTGTGTAACTGTGTCTCAATCGTGTGCGTAATCAGATTTGTAAATGTGTAAGATAATCTTTAAATGCGTACTGAGGTTTAATTTGTGAATGTGTACAGGGAGCTGCAAATGTGTACTCAGAATCTGTGTGTGCATAATCAGATTTGAAAGTGTGTACAACATAGATGTGTACACACTACACAATAAGTAAATGCCTACATAGATTTAATGACTGAAAAGTATTTTGCTCCAACGCTGGAAATACAGACAGGTTATCAGTTAATCTTAAGTGGGCCTCTTAATTGGTCTCGTAAGTCTTTGGTCTTAGGTCTTTTAACATATGACTTTTGCTACACTTCTGCTGTGGCAGATATCTGCAAATGCTTGTGGCGATTTGCAAATGTATGTGTTGATGTGTAAATGTGCCTTTCAAGTCATACAAGCAGTAGACGGAAGCGCTCACATTTGTTTAATAGTTGTGCTACCATTGAGGCCCCCTGTTGCTACTCCCACTGTGTGTGTATTCTTTGATTGTTCTCAGCCTCGTGATAAAAGCGTCTGTGAGCTTAATATCAATAATTCAATTGGGTCACGAAATCTTGAATTCCCTCTGCCTGCATTAAGCAACGAGATGCTAGCAATAGACCAAATACACAACACTGTTTTTTACCTGGTACAGGTCCTGGGTGAACAAGGGCGCGTTGTCGTTGACGTCTTCCACCAGCACGGTGAGGTTGGCCTCACTCTGGTGCCTGGAGTCTGAGGTGCGGACCGTCAGGGTGAACCAGCTCCTCTCCTCGTAGTCCAGCGGGGCGGTGAGTGACACGCCCCCACTGTAGCGGCGGATCCCGAAGGCGCCCTGGCAGTCGGCCGCCAGCAGCAGCGTGTAGGACAGGGCCGGCCCCGAGTCCACGTCGTTCCCCGTAACCTGGGTGATCACCGTGCCAACCAGTGTGTCTGTGAACAGCGGGGGAGGAAGAGGCAGGTGAGTGGCCCGAAAGAAGAAGATTCGATTTTTTCTGGTATCTCGGTTGGAACATAAAAGGTACGCATTCAAATGAGTTTTGTTTGAAGTGCGCTCTGGAACCCATTCTGTCATGTAGACGCTATCTTTAGGGCGACAGGAGTTGGGTTAATTGCTCCGACTCTGCAGTAGCATGGCGAGAGTTGGGAGAGGGAGGCGGTTTTTGGTTTTTAAAAAGTTTGACTAGAGCAAGCGATATCCAAATAGTGCATATCGTACCTCGATCAACAGTCATTTTCCCTCGACAGGGCCACACAGTGGTTTTTCCAAAACATATTCGATTTTTGTTTCCTTCGGCCCCAAATAAATAAAGTGTTTCCATATATGGGAGACTTTGTTTTTGCTGTTCTGCTGCCCAGAAGATAAAGACCCAGGAGGGACCTTCAGAGGGTTCTGGGGCTGTGGTGTTGTGTGACCTACCCTCGGCCACGCGCACCTCCCTGGGCAGTGGTATGGTGGGACTGTTGTCGTTGAGGTCGACGATGATGACCGTGAGGGTGGCGGAGCCGGCCAGCCGCGGGGATCCCCTGTCTGTTGCCATGACGACCAGCCTGGAGCCACACACGTTGTCAGTGTTAGTGTCTGTGCAGCCTTTGTTTTGTTTTTCGTTTTTTTCATCACCCCGCATGCAACGTCTTTGATCACGTTTCACCCCTCCCCGCTCAGATTTTTTTTGTTCACGTCAGATGACATCAAGACTGACACATTATTTCCGAGCACAAACAGCTCAATCCTTCCCTTTTCCCACTGAAACAGGAATGTTTCAGGAGTGTAAGGCTGGACAAAAAATGTGAGCCAGACACTCCTGTATTCACTCAGCACCCCGCACGCCCCAGACAGACACAAACCACAGGAGTCTCACTTTGTGTGTGTCCAGATCTCTCGATCCATGATGGCCGCCGTGGAGACGCTTCCCGTCACCGGGTCGATCTTGAACAGGCTGCTCATGGAGGACGAGCGGAGGGAGTAGCTCACCTGGCCGTTCTGACCCTGGTCCAGGTCGTTCGCAAACACCTGAGGAAGTTACCGCTCCGTGTTAGAAACAACACGCAGGGGAAGAGAAAACTGAACACGAACCAGAAACCGAGAGCGACATCTGAGAGAGGACTTTTTAAACAGGACTAAATCAACTCTGGCGTGACTGAAGCTGAACACATTCAGACAGAGGAGGATAAGAGTAAACATGAAGCGGGTCCAAGAGACGCTGAGGCTATCCAGCTTTCTGGAGTTTTATTCCACAATTTCACACTTCTGACAGCGCCCAAGCGTTATCCAGGCTTCTCCTTTTCTATTCAGTCATTTAACAGACGCCTTTATCCAATTCCAATTTCAATGCGCTCAGAGTTCTCTGTGCTCACTGAACGTTGCGCGGTTGCCTGGGTCCCACAGAGAAGCGGTAATTGTCCCCTGCGGGAGACTGCGTTGCTGGCTTCACCTGGATGATGGGGAAGTCGTAGCCCTGCGCCTCGCGGATGTAAGCAACGTAGTTCTGGAGCTGGAAGCGCGGCAGGTTGTCGTTCACGTCCTGGATGATCAGGTTGACCGCCATGTAGGAGCTGGACGACGCTGTCTCGGCCTTCACCACGAGGCGGAGTCTCGGGGTCTCCTCAAAGTCCAGCACCTCTGAGTTCTGGACCCAGATTTCGCCTGATGGAAAATATTAATTTTTAGACCTTTTAGCAGACCGTTTTGATGCAAAGAGACCTGAGTTCAGAACAACTACACCATCCTGGAATACTATTATTGTGTTTTTGGCTGAAACACGGTAACCTATGGTGAATACAGAGACAGGTCAGTAAGGAGCAGATAGATATAAGATAGTGGTTACAGAAGCAGGTCATTAATGAGCAGGTAGGGGTTAGGCAGTGAATACAGAGCCAGGTCATTAAGGAGCAGGTAGGGCTAGAGAGTACAGAGACAGGTCATTAAGGAGAAATTAGGGGCTAGACACTATTGAGACAGAGGCGCAGGTAGGGATTAGACTGTGTTTTGATGGTAAGGTATTTCTGCTTACCAGAGGTGGGGTTGATGCCAAAAAACTGCATCTTGTTACCGCTGAAGAGGCTGTAGGTTATCCCCATACGCGAGCCGTCTGGGTACTGCGCCTGTGTTTGTATTATAGCTGTACCTAAAGTAGTAAGATATACAAACACAGACATTCAATTTCAACGTTTATACTCACTAACTCACATCTTTAGCCAATACCCCGCCCCTCATTACACAAAAACATGTGTATTGTATAGTACTACTATAACTGTTTGCAAAACCACACACAACCACAAAGATAAATAAAGAAAATTAGTAACCTTGTGTTTCCGTATTTCATATGACCGCTCTGTCCGGTTGTCTTTTTTAAACCAGGCTGTGCAATGCTAGCAATTAGCTACCTCAATCATGACTGCATGCTTTGACCGTCCCCAGCCTCACTTGTGCATCGCTTTAAAACAAAAGGGTCTGCTACACGACGAGATGTACGTGCACCGCCAGAGTCACACGACCACAAACCTTTGACGGCGTTCTCCTGCACGCTGACGTCCCGCGCGTTGCGCGGGAAGCGGATCCCCCGATAGCTCTGCTCGCGGATGTAGACGATGACCACCCCCAGGGAGGACTGGGACGGGGAGCCCTGGTCCATGGCCTCCACGATGAGGGTCCGCTGGCTCTGGGTGAGGGCCTGCAGCCTCTCCGTGGCCTGGATGTCCCCCGTCAGGGAGTTGATGCTGAAGCCGCGCACGGGGCTGGCGAAGCGGTAGAACACCGAGCCGTTGGCCCCGAAGTCCTTGTCCTCCGCCCGCATGGTGGCCAGCACACGGTGGCTGGTCCCAGCCGTGGCCGACACGTTGATCACCAGGGGGTCCTGGACGAAGAAGGGGGCGTTGTCGTTGACGTCCTGGATGTAGACGGTGACGTGGGCGCTGGCGTTGAGCGGGTTGGACGGCGAGGAGTCGGCGGCGTGCACGGCGAAGTTGTACGAGCCCGTCTTCTCGCGGTCGAGCGGCGCCGCCGTGATGACTCGTCCGGTGTTCTGGTCGACGATGAACATGCCCTGGGAGCCCCCGCTCAGGAAGTACACCACCTGGCCGTTGGCGCCCGTGTCCAGGTCGCCGGCCTTCACCTCCAGTACGAAGGAGCCCACCTGGACGTCCTCCGACACGTCGGCGGTGTAGCTGGCGCTCTGGAAGCGCGGGGCGTGGTCGTTGACGTCCAGGACGCTCACCTCCACGGTGACGGTGCCGCTGAGGGAGGGGCGGCCCTGGTCCTGGGCCACCACCGTCAGGCTGTAGCGGGCCTTCCTCTCTCGGTCCAGGGGCCTGGAGGTGGACAGCATCCCCGACCGCCTGTCCAGACGGAAGTCGGACGATGTGTCGCCCGCTGCAAAAGAGGTGGGAGAGAAATCATCCATTAGTCAATACATTTATCGATTGTTTTATAATCAATAAATACATATAAATAAACTAAGCTTGTTCATATGACGACAAACAAAGCTCACTGCAGTGGTATTATAGTGGGGATGAAGTAGGATAGAACCACTTTGATGTGCTCCCCTCCCTCTCCTGCTATTTTGTCGTTTATCAACTTCCTATCCCTCACCTGTTAGTTTGTAGTTCATCTCTCCTCTCTCACCTGTTAGTTTGTAGTTCATCTCCCCTCTCTCACCTGTTAGTTTGTAGTTTATCTCCCCTCTCTCACCTGTTAGTTTGTAGTTCATCTCCCCTCTCTCACCTGTTAGTTTGTAGTTCATCTCCCCTCTCTCACCTGTTAGTTTGTAGTTCATCTCTCCTCTCTCACCTGTTAGTTTGTAGTTCATCTCCCCTCTCTCACCTGTTAGTTTGTAGTTTATCTCCCCTCTCTCACCTGTTAGTTTGTAGTTTATCTCCCCTCTCTCACCTGTTAGTTTGTAGTTTATCTCCCCTCTCTCACCTGTTAGTTTGTAGTTCATCTCCCCTCTCTCACCTGTTAGTTTGTAGTTTATCTCCCCTCTCTCACCTGTTAGTTTGTAGTTTATCTCCCCTCTCTCACCTGTTAGTTTGTAGTTTATCTCCCCTCTCTCACCAGTTAGTTGTTAGTTGATCTCCCCTCTCTCACCTGTTAGTTTGTAGTTCATCTCCCCTCTCTCACCTGTTAGTTTGTAGTTTATCTCCCCTCTCTCACCTGTTAGTTTGTAGTTTATCTCCCCTCTCTCACCTGTTAGTTAGTAGTTTATCTCCCCTCTCTCACCTGTTAGTTTGTAGTTTATCTCCCCTCTCTCACCTGTTAGTTTGTAGTTCATCTCCCCTCTCTCACCTGTTAGTTTGTAGTTTATCTCCCCTCTCTCACCTGTTAGTTTGTAGTTGATCTCCCCTCTCTCCCCTGTGTCTTGGTCCGTTGCCCTTAGTGTGAAGAGATCAGACGGCTCAGCATTTTCTGGAACCTCGATGCTGTAGTACAGCCGCCCGAACACCGGAGCGTTGTCGTTTTCGTCGGTCACTCGGATCTTGACTGTCGCCTTGGCAACGTTGGGCGGAAGGCCTCCGTCTTTGGCGTACACTGTAAGACGGGAACGACAGCAGATAGCAAGCTTAATATCTTCATCACTGATGTGGCGCAGCAAAGTAACGTTTAACATTTGGTCATTTCGCAGCTTTTATCCAAAGCAGCTTACAGGTGTTCAAACTATGTACCCTTTGGCTTGGACTCAAACACCCTGCTCCCCCGAAGGTGTCTGAAGAGGCAGTGAGGTGTGAGAGGGTCATACCTGTCAGCGAGTAGTACTCCTGGGTCTCCCTGTCCAGCGCCTTGGCTGTCGTTATGACACCAGTTACCGGGTCAATGTTGAAGCCCTCTCCCGAAATCCTGCCATATGTCACGTGACCATTGGTCCCTGTGAGGATGATCGCAACGTTAGGGTTCATTAAGGGGGTTTGGATCGCTGGCTATTAAAACTGTGTGAGCATGGGCATTTAAATAACTGTCTTTAAAAAATTGGGGCATGCTAGAAATTAGCATTTCTTTAGACATATTTCCGCAAATATGTCTTAATAATTAACATAATTAACAGGGTTATAAAATAACATAACCACTGGGGCTCTGGAACGGTGCTTGTGTGAATAGAGTATTTACATTTCTTTTCCTCCAAACAGTTTTGTGTTTGTATTTGTTCCTGGTTTTGTTGTGCGTGTTGTTTAGCCCCGTCAGCAGTCGCTGGGCTCAATCAGGTGTCTGGCTTCCAGCTTGCGTGCTAATACAGAGCTCCACTTGGCAAGCTCACCTGTTTGTTTGGCTAATTATGCTTGGAGAGAGACTTTATACGTGGCTTGACTAAGGCCAGGAGAATGTCGTCCCCCCACCCCCCCCCTCACCACCCTGTCCTCCACCACCACCACCACCGATCCCTCTGTACTGTTCAATTAAAAGCGCTAACACGAGCCATGTGTACAGGCCTTCAGCACATGTGACGTAGGTGGTATCGACAGAGCGCTACGGGCTCGGGCTCTCTTGGGTGGTACGGGAGGAGGGGTTTGGTGTGGGGTTTGGGGGTGGGGGTGGGGGTGGGTGGAGAGTGTGACTCAGACTCGAGTCAGACTTTGAAGATCAATAAAGTTTGGTCAATAAAGTTGCAGAGACCAGCAGATACGGACCACCACATTGCTTATATGCTCTCATCTGCTGTTTGCAACTTCAAAAGCGAACAAACCAAAAAATCTATCCGTGAGAATTTTTTCTCATAACGTTAAAATAGATACACATCTTGGACATATTTACAACTCAATATTTTATTGCAGAAAGGAATATCCCATTCTGCTAGCATTCTGCGAGACTGAATCTGAATCACTAATTTGGGATTTAGTACATTTCTATCACAAATCTGTTTTTCTATTACTGGTACAATGAATGTCGATACTTTCTATGGGGTTGTCAAACAGCAATGGCATCTGGAAGCTGAGTTGATTTACCGGAGACATAGCATAATTTATAACTTATAACACACCTATACCCTTAGCCAACTGTTAGCCCTTACTATCCTTCTCTCATCTCCTCTTTCATCTCCTTCCCTCTCTCCTCCTCTCATTTCTCCTCATCCACTCCTCCCCCTCTAGTCTCCTCCTCTCTCTCTCCTCCTCTCATCTCCCCTCATCCCCTTTTCCTATCCTCTCTCCCTCTCCTCTCCTCCTTCCCTCCTCCCCTGGCGGAGGTTTATTAATAGACACTCTGAACCGTCATTAACAGTCAACGGTAAAGTATGGATGACTTAAGTGATGATCATCAGGACGACTCAGGCCTGGGACCGGACTCACCTTGGTCTAGGTCTACGGCGGAGACCGCCAGGACGCTGAACCCCTGGGGGCGGTTCTCAGGGATCTCAGCCTCATACTGGACCTCCTCGAACTGGGGGACCTCGTCGTTGACGTCGATCACGTGCACGCAGAGCAGCTGGCTGGACGTGCGCTGAGGCGTCCCGTGATCCTTAGCGACCACCGTGAGGTTGAAGGTTTCCTCCTCCTCGCGGTCCAGAGGCTTGAAGATGGACAAGGAGCCTGCAGGAGACACCAGCGTTGGGTTGTTTAGTCTCTTCAGTGTGTACTTCTTCAGCGGATTGGAAGCGCTTACGTCATGTGTTTATGATTCCTTGCCCCTGTTTGGATTTTGTTGTGACCGTGTTGTATGGGGCCTTTCGTAAAGGAATCTCTACTCTACTTCAACTGGTTGTTAAAGGTCGAAAAAAAGAAAATAGTTTGTTGTTTAGTCGAATCTCCTAGCTGATTGTTGATGTGTCCCTGAGCAAGACACTTAACCCTAACTGCTCCTGGCGAGCTGGCTGTCGCCTTGCATGGTTGACTCTGCCGTCGGTGTGTCAATGTGTGCATTAACCGATGTTAGTCGCTTTGGATAAAAAGCGTCTGCTAAATGCCCTAATTGTAATTGTAATTGTACATTCAGACTAGGGATTCAGGTTAGGGATTCGCATCTCTGAGGGTAGGTTGCATAAATTGGGCATCAAACCCAGTTCCTTTGAGAGGCTGGGTGTCAACACCATGGCACTATCTTCTCCCCTTGTGAGGAGGCATGGTCTTTGTGCATCGTCTTTCAGTATTGATTTTGGAAAATACAGAGAAAACGATGGAAGCACTTATCCGAGGCGCTTACCAGACCCAGACACTGCGTGCATTTAATCCTCAGTGTGAAAATGTGTCGTGTGAGGGCCGAATCAACGCTAACCAGCCGGTCCCGCCCACCTGCGTGAACCACCGCCGCCGCCCACTGCAGTAAAAGCCCCGACGTACCTGCGTTGTGCTACCACCTCCGCAGTAAAAGCGCACAAACCGGCCTGGCCGCACTTTATGAGTTTTTCCATTGGAGAGCGCGCCCCAGCCATGAAGGGAAAACAGTAAACACACGTTGGAGACACGCAAACCCCAGGCCTCCCGTGCCCGGGAGAAATCAGGGGCACCCTCCATTTTTCATTAAGCTGTCCTATGAGGTTTAGAACTTGCATTGATTCAATTTAAATTTCATGCCCGGCCTAGAATGAGTTGCAACTCACGAGGATCCAAGAGAGAGACGGAGCGGTAGAGGAAAGAGAGAGAGAGAGGGAGGGAGAGAGGTAGTGATTAAGTGAGAGAGGTGGTGAGAGGGTGGTAGCGAGAGTGAAAGAGAGGGAGAGGGGGGCACTGTGGCTGTATTTCGTTTTCGTTTCACCGATCTCGTGTCTTCGCTTGTATCTCTGAGATAACTCCGCTCTGAGCCTTTAATCTGTTTCATGTTACGGGACGGAATATTTCTCCCCCTGAAGTTTGACTCCTCCGTGAGCCGGCCTTAAAGCCCAGGTCTCTGATAACATGTGGAGAGGAGTAGAGAGACACATGGCGATAAAAGGGGGTGGCGGTGGGGCTGGGGGGGGTGGGGAAGGTAGGGCGCTCTTATTGTGGAGAGAGGGGAGAGAGGGGCTCTTATTCTGGATGTTTCCAATTCCTCGGTCTTTGTGCCTGGCTGTGGATCTCGGGGTTTAACTGAGGTGAACGCAGCAGAGCTCAGAGCTGTGACGATGGACTCCCCACCCGACCTCCGTCGTACGGGCAGACGCTTGTTGTTTTATCGACTTTAAAGACTACACTTGAAGTTTGCCATCCTAGTTTTTTTTAAATGATTCACCCCCTGCCCCCACAATTAAATATTCATAAAAAAAATCGGACATTGAATAGTGCAAGTTCATAGTTTGGACTACCCAGTAAGTTCAAAGTCGGCATTTATTCATATCTCTTTTTTCAGAGTGTGTTCATTGCTTCTGTAACATACTTTTAAGTTCCATGTAAAACAGGATATTAAGGCGTCACATCAGGGATGTGATATGATCTTTGAAGTTTGATTGGAAAATGTAATTACACCTCTTTCTCCATTTAACGCAGAACGAGGCCGCATAATTACGGATTAGAAGATAATAGAAGCAGAGTGATGTCACCAACAAGCCGAAGACTAAACGTTTCACCCAAAACCTTCCCATTTAATGCTAGCTGCTATTAATTTCTTATGATTTATATGCTAACACTAGCCACTAACGCTAAATACTATTGGTAGCCAGCCACAAACGTTAGCCACTGACAAAATATGCTAACGGCAGATGCTTCTAGCTGCTAAGGGTGGCTGCTTATGTTAGATGCTAAGGGTAGCTGCTTACCCTCCTATTTTTTGGTGAGCATGCGTTGATGCTAAGCTAATGAGGGGATAGTGAAATATCCGTGAGCCCATAGTGAGTTCCTCAGAGGAGGTGCACCAAGAGGGGAGGGGGGAGAGACAAGTGACACCCATGAGGGACCCTGACCTGTCCCTTGAGGATAGGGGGGTGAGGAAGGGGTGAAGGGGGGTGGACGCAGTGTTGATGGTGGCATGGGCAGGTTGGAGGATGGGCTAGGATGAAGGGGGGAGAGGAGGGGGGAGGAGGGGGGTGAGGAGTGTGTGTGTGGGGGGGGGGGGGGGGGGGGGGCGGGGGAGTATATCCAGAGTCGACACGTGTCTTGACACCACAGTAAAAGCTCCCAGGACCACAGGGTCAGAGTTCAACCCTAAGTGACCCGTGCTTCCATATAAACACCCACACACACACCCACACCCACACCCACACCCACACACACACACACACACACACACACACACGCACGCACGCGCACATGCGTGTACATATAGAACCACGAGGTACATTTGGGAATATACATACACACATTCATACAGACCAAGACACATTGGTCGCTTACGCACACCTACACATTTGTGTGTATACACACACACACACACACACACACATGCGTAACTGATCCTTCCACTAATGGTTACCAGAAGCTTGAAAGGTTCTTTGGTCTTTCATGGGAATAGACCCACACTTACACATTATGATGGGTTAGGGTTGTGTGTGTGTGTGTGTGTGTGTGTGTGTGTGTGTGTGTGTGTGTGTGTGTGTGTGTGTGTGTGTGTGTGTGTGTGTGTGTGTGTGTGTGTGTGTGTGTGTGTGTGTGTGTGTGTGTGTGTAAATGCAGGTTTTTATGCCCCTGTGCCTGTTTGGACTTCAACTGTGAGAAATAAGTCATGAAAGGTGAAGCAAGAGTCAACCTCAAAAATAGGACTAGTGTTACAGCACTTTGTGTGTGTGCATTAGGGGTGTGTGTGTGTGTGTGTGTGTGTGTGTGTGTGTGTGTGTGTGTGTGTGTGTGTGTGTGTGTGTGTGTGTGTGTGTGTGTGTCTGTGTCGTAGCAGGGGCTTATGTTTTTAATCAAGTGGAACAAGGTCTATTGGTTTGCATCCTTTATATCCTTCATGCACTCACAGCTCTCCACGTAAACTGGCATTAATAGCTCTCCACATGCCCCCTCCCTCCCCCCCCACTACTAGTCAAGTCCTTTTTATTAGCACAGCCCTTAATCACAGTTCCAGTCTCAAAGGGCTTCATTACAACAGCCCCTAACCCTGAGCCTTGTGAAGTACTTCAAACTCCTCAAATCCAGAGGGAAGCAACCCTGAGAAGGACCCCAGAGCAGGGATCCCTCCCTCCGAGGGAGGGTCAGGAGGTCGACTGATGCATCACAGACATACGATGGTAGTGTGAACAACCTCGGCAGCGGTAACCGGTAGTTACCTGTGTTGGGGTTGAGGGAGAAGGCGCCCCCGGCGTTGCCCGACTCGATGCTGTAGCTGACGCGTCCGTTCTCCCCCTGGTCCGCGTCCCTCGCCACCACGTACAGCGCCACGAAGCCCACGGGCTGGTCCTCCATCACGCTGACCGCCGCCGGCGAGCTGAACGCCGGCGCGTTGTCGTTCTCGTCCGTCACGAAGAGCCTCGCCGTCACCGAGCCCCGCCGCCGCTGGCCCGCGTCCGGCGCCGAGTCGGTCGCCTGGACGACCAGGATGAGGGAGGCGGTGGCCTCGCGGTCCAGCGCCCGGCCCAGGGAGAGCACGCCCGTGACGGGGTCGAGGAGGAGCAGCCCCGGGACGTCGGGCCACTGCCGCAGGACGGAGTAGCTCAGCTCGCTGTTGGGCCCGCCGCCGTCGCCGTCCGACGCCTGGAAGGTGAAGAGGGAGGAGCCGGCAGCCGCGCCCTCCGAGACCACCACGGTGACCGGGTCCTCGGGGAACTCGGGCGAGTGGTCGTTGCCGTCGGCGACGTCGACGTCCAGCCGCACCAGGGTCCGGCCGCCGCCGCCCCCCGGGGGGTCGGGGTCGGGTTCGTCCACCTCGATCTGCAGCGTGTAGCGCGCGTCGCGCTCGTAGTCCAGCGGCCGCGCCAGGTAGACGTCGCCCGTGTGGCGGTCCACGGCGAAGGTCCCGTCCGGGTCGGAGCCCCCCACCACGGTGTAGGTCAGCTGGCGGGGCGGGTCGCCCCCCTGGAGCCGCACGGACCCCAGGACCGAGCCCGGGGTGGCCCCCTCCACCGAGTTGAAGGTCAGGAAGACGGAGTTGGTGGGGGAGGAGGGTCGGGTCAGACTGAGCACCTGGAGAGAATAAAGAGGTGCCAGTGTGTGCGTCAGGGCGGGCAGCAAGGCAATACAATGAAGTATGAAACAGAATGAACTGGAATGTACTTAATAAGAACAAAATACTTAATACGAATCTCAATAAGAAATGAATAAATCAATGAATGACAAGGATAAGAATAAAAGATAAAAGGCAACAAAGCATCAGACGGACTACGTGGACACCGTAGTATTCTTTAATCGATCGGGGAACAGCAGCTGATTGTGATCAATATGTGCATCTGAACGGCGGCCAGTGATCCGCAGAGAGCTGTGTCTTGTTGGCTTCACACGCCGTCACACAACAACTAAGAGCAGGGACAGGGCCTGGTCGCCATGGAGAATCAACAAACAACAACGTAATGATACTCGCGGCCGCCTCGATCACTCTCCGCAAAGAAGAAAAAACGGACGCAAACAAAATGGCAAATCTGTTGATTACATGAACCTGATATATGATGACATCAGGCACATAGCGCCCGGGGGTGAATTCGGTTTTCAATTTCCAAAGCAATAAATAAAAAAACAATCCAATGGAAATCAGCAAAGCGGAAACAGGCTGAGCACAACCCGCACAGGTCCCGGAGAACGAAAAGTCATTCGTAAAAAGCTTTTGTTAGACTCAAGTTACGCGATAACAACTTGGTAAAAGTACTATTAATCAGAACGGGAAGCGGAGAGGTCATTAAATATCCGACGCTGCACACGATGCACTTGATGACCCCGACATGCGACTTCAAACGCGCCCGGCTTCAACTCTCCCGCTCTGGTGTACCAGACAGGAAGTCTATGAGTTACACGGGCGACACGTTCTTCTAATAGAACCGTCACCTCAGAGACAGAATCAAAGGCCCGACTTGAAGTTAGACAAGAGAGACACAGAGAGAGAGGAGCTTTAGAGTGCTGTAAAGTAAAAGAGGGAGAGAGAGAGTGAATGAGAGAGAGGGAGAGAGAGAGAGAGAGAGGGGGAGAGAAAGAGAGACTGAGAGAGTTTAAACACCTGTGAGAGTGAGTGACAGAGGGAGGGAATGAGTGTTGACTTAATTTTCAGCAGCCTTAGAGACTAATAATTATCTGAGCTTACTTCCTTCATCCTTACAAGATTATATAACATAAACAGTTGGCCCACATTTCAAAATAAGTCATTATTCATGTCAAAAGGGAAACAACTTTAAATGACATCCCACGTCACACATGATGGGGGACGCGGGGTTCCACAGTATATTCGCCTCAGCCCTTCGCTGTATGGACACGGATTAGGATAAAATGATGAACACTGGAACAGTTTTGATCCGGCTGACGTTGGCGTTTAAGCAGTTCATTAATTTACTAATTAATATCTACAATCGTCAGCGTCTACCTGACCAGAACGAGGGAGTGGGAGAACTGAGGGAACACGTGCTACGATGGAGTGGAATTTATGTCCGTTGTTTACGACTGAGCTCTGCCTTGCTGGCAGCTGGCCAACTCCCCCCCCCTCCTATATTAAATATTAACTTCAATGCTGTGTTTGAGCCACACAACCCCGACATCTTATTGGAAAAGGGGGGGGTAAGGGGGTAGGGGGGGGGGGGGGGCTACTGTGTTAGGAAGCATTGAAGTCTCCTGGCGGCCGACTCTTGATCAGCCAGCGTACAGCTGGGCCTCGTCAGGAGCCGACCGGGAGCGCTTGGTTCGCCCCCGTGCCTCCGCTCACATGTCCCAGGAGGGGTGGGGGAGGGGGAGGAGGGGGGGGGAGGAGGGGGAGGGACACGTGATGACTAGACGCAAGGGCTGATGAAGGACGAGCTTGTCGAGGGATGAGACGCATGTGTTGGGGCCGAGAAGGAGGAGGAGGAGGAGGAGGAGGAGGAGGGGGAGGGGGGGAGGGGGGGAGGAGGAGGAGGAGAAGGAGGGGAGGGGAGGGGGAGGAGGAGGAGGAGGGGAGGAGGAGGAGGAGAAGGAGGAGGAGGAAGAGGAGATAGCTTGTTATGAAAGATGTATTCGTGGGAGCTGTGGAGGACAGTGGTGCAGGAGAACTCCTTAGGGTCCGAGTGCTGGGGGAGAGGTTGTGGTGGTCACCTGTATCTGGAGGGAGCAGGAGGAGCTCCTTGGGGGGAGGCCTCTATCGGTCGCCGTCACCACCAGGCTGTACTCCCCCCTCTCTGATTGGCTGAGAGGAGAGGAGGAGCGCAGGTCGCCGGTGCTGGGGTCCAAGGTGAAGCGCTCGGCCCTGGGCCCTGGGGGGTCAAAAGGTCAGAGGTGAAGGGGTCATCTAGAAATCGCTCAATTGTTCCCTCAGTCCCTAATCCCTATGTAGACCCTATATCGTACACTAACTATGATCCGTAAATCCATTGTCTTGATGTTTATTGGTTGCATAGGCTAGTTGACACGTGTTATCCGTCTCCCTGGGCCAGCTCATTTGCATAAATAACCAGTGATTGCCTCTATAAAATGAATCAGACGACAATGAAGACCACCATGTATCGTGTGAGGTGCATTATGGGTATTAAAAAGAGCACTATATGGGCACAAGTACCGGTAGATCAATTCAAACAACTTTGTTTTGCTGTAATACTGTTGTGGTATTTAGAGAGCACTATGAATTGTCAGATATCTACTGGGGCTGTTTGTACCGTTACATAAATGCTGAATTAATGACTAAACGTGGTTCTGATTGTTATGGCTACTCGGCAATCTGTCCAGTTGTTGTTTTTTTAAACTAGATCTGTCTTTTAACTTTTTGCAGCTCTTCCGGTTTTTGCATGTTTTGGTGGGCTCAGCCTCACGTGTACGTGCGTTTGGATGGAAACAGCTGCTTGGTTTCAGTGTAAGTGAAACCCCCAAGGGGAAAACGGTCTTTGATTTAAATTTTTAATGTGGAGCGTTTTTGAAAAGCCACCGCAGCACAAAAGATACACACAGACCGTGTGTTTATGTACACACCTCTCTCTCACACCATACGACCACACACCTCTCACTAAAACCATATAACCACACACCTCTCTCTCTCCCTCCCTCCCTCCCTCCCTCCCTCCCTCCCTCTCCCTCTCCCCCTCTCTCTCTCTCTCTCTCTCTCTCTCTCTCTCTCTCTCTCTCTCTCTCTCTCTCTCTCTCTCTCTCTCTCACACACCATATAACCACACCTCTCCCTCTCTCTCTCTCTCTCTCTCTCTCTCTCTCTCACACACCATATAACCACACCTCTCTCTCTCTCTCTCTCTCTCTCTCTCCCTCCCTCCCTCCCTCCCCCTCTCCCTCCCCCCCCCCCTCCCTCCCTCCCTCCCTCCCTCCCTCCCTCCCTCCCTCCCTCCCTCCCTCTCTCTCTCTCTCTCTCTCTCTCTCTCTCTCTCTCTCTCTCTCTCTCTCTCTCTCTCTCTCTCTCTCTCTCTCTCTCCCTCCCTCTCTCTCTCACCATATAACCACACACACCTCTCTCCCTCACACACACGACCACACTCCTCTCTAGCTCCGATGTTGGGGGTAGCGTTGCGTGACGCGTCGGGCGCGGCGTTTGCCTGCAGTGTAGCGTAGCGCGCCACAGCGTTGCGTCTACCTGAGAGGGCGTAGGTGACGGAGCCGTTCTCCCCCTCGTCGGGGTCCTTGGCGTGGACCGTTCCGATCAGGAACCCCGGGGCCTGTCCCTCCATGACCTGCAGGGGGAGAGAGGAGAGAACACCGTGACCACACCACACCGGGCAGGAGGGGGGGGGCGGTACTCGCACCTACACCTGGCTTTACCAGGGTACCGCCGGTGACCTAGGTGACCGTGGCAACCGGGATAAGTGGTGTTAACCTACGTCACCTTGGTAACCACTGTAAACCAGGTAGCCTAACCATGGTAACAGGGGTAATCTGGATAACTTTAGTAGCCCGTTGTGGTGTTTTGTTATGGCGACTGCCCGTTGCTGCGTCACCACGGTTCCAGGCGTATAATCACACCAAACTGTGTTTCCCCTTTAATCTGACGGTTTAAGAAACGGTGGAAGGTTTGATTCTACACTCCACCGCTGACATAAACGACCGTAGGCTGCTACCGCCACAGCGTCGTGACCGCCGCCGCCGCGAGCGACGGGGCTACGCGTCGGGTTCGTCCTGACCTGCATGGCGAGGATCTTCCCGGGCGTGTGGGGGCTGAAGGCGGGGGCGTTGTCGTTGTCGTCCTGGACGGTGATGAACGCCGTGCCGGTGGAGCTCCTGGGGGGGGATCCGCCGTCCTGCACCGACAGCAGCAGCTGGTGGCTGGACTGGTGCTCTCGGTCCAGGGCCTCCCTGGTGCTGATCTCCCCTGGAGGGGGGGGGGGGGGGGGGGGGGGGGGGGAGAGAGGAGAGGGGAGTCAGAGGAGGGTGTGAGGAGGAGGAGGAGGGTGAGGAAGAGGAGGAGGGGGAGGAGGAGGAGGGGGAGGGGGAGGAGGCGGGTGAGGAGGAGGAGGAGGAGGAGGAGGAGGAGGAGGAGGAGGAGGGTGAGGAGGAGGAAGAGGAGGTGGATGAGGAAGAGGAGGAGGAAAAGGAGGAGGAAGAGGAGGAGAGGAGGGGGAGGAAGGGGGATGAGGAGGAGGAAGAGGAGGGTGAGAAGGAGGTGGAGGAGGAAGAGGTTTAAGAGGAGGAGGGGGAAGAGGATGAGAGGAGGGGGAGGAGGAGGAGGAGGAGGAAGAGGATGAGAGGAGGGGGAGGAGGAGGAGGAGGAGGAGGAGGAGGAGGAGGAAGAGGAGGAGAGGAGGGGGAGGAGGGGGATGTGGTGGTGGTGATTGGGGAGATGGAAAGTAGGAGGGTAATTGGTTTGAAGAAGCGGAAGAGGAAGATGTTGGGGTAAGAAGAAGAAGAGTAGGGACACGAGGAGGAAGAGGATCTGAGGATGAGGAGGCCCCACAGGAAGTCTCAAAAGCACCTGAATATTAATGAGAGATTAAAGACTCAGAAAGCTTTGATCATTCTCACACATACACAAACCCACACACACACACACACACACACACACACACACACACACACACACACACACACACACACACACACACACACACACACACACACACACACACACACACACACACACACACACACACATACGAATTCACATGCATGCAAATACACACTGGGTGGTTTTGACGGCTGATTATGCACCAGTGCCTGTGTCTGTGTGGCAGCCAACCAATCCCAGGCCGGCTCACATCTCCTCCATCATCTCATTCACAATGGAAGAGGGCATCATTCACTACCCTGAATGCATGTCCTGATTACTGATTAGCTAATGGGCCTTTTGTGACCAGGACTGGGAAACGGAAACAAACGGTTTGTGGCTGAACAAAGAGGTCACAGACAACTCAGACAACTCATGTGGCTGCGCGTGTTGCTATGGCAACATGAGTGGACCTCGTCGCATGGGCATGCGGCTCAGCGTAGGATTTATTAACGTTGAGTAGTGACACACTACGCATCGGCTCTCCTCAAACCCGGACAGCAGCACAATATAAGCACTGTGGCACCTCAAGGTTCTTCTGTTCTTCGTCTTATAAACGAATCCGTTTGAATGGGCTCTAGGAGACTTGGACAGGTTAACGGTAGAGGGACTGACGTGGACTCACTCACATCTTATCATATCATATCTACGTCACACCTGAGGGCTGTCCGAAAACCGGCCTCACCCGCCTCTGCCGGAGCACTTAACAACCCACCCAATCCCAACACATTAAATCCTCTAGGACATTTTTTTCCTTTGTGAATTTGATTTAGTGTACTCACTAAATAATGGCTTGGAGAGGCTAATGGAATGCTAGCAAAAAAAAACGCTTTTAATTTGAAGTGCGAGATAGGTCGTTGCACCTCAAGTTGAATTATGCTGCCTTGTCAACACCCAGTTCGGTCGAGCGCCTACAGTACATTTTAAGTACGTTAATTTCAGGGTCAGATGTGCTCCTCGTAATCGCTGCAAATGTCAGAAATATATTTCGGAATGAGCGAATGAGCCGATATCACATAGTCTCATTCTCAATTTCCTTGACATTATTCAGTTATTCCGTTACTCGGTTCTAACTTCATGCGTGTTTATCTATTTCTAAATATTTGCTTATTTTTGTGCTGCCTGTGGCAATACGTGCAGGCTATTGCGGCTGTGGGGATAATAAAGAGCTCTCTACTCTACCCTCCGGGTAATTGCGCTGTCACACAAAAATAAGTGAACTTCCCCACCTGGGCTTAGCCAATCATCAGCTTAAGCGGCTTAATTGAACCCCTTCGACCTTGTCCTCCCCTACGGGACCCCCGCAAGCAAGCTGCCCGCCCGGCCGGCCCGCCACGCGCTCACCTGTCTGGGGGTTGATCTGGAAGTGGCGGTCGGCTTGCAGGAAGCGGTAGGTGAGCCGCGCGTTTTGGCCGCTGTCCCGGTCGGTGGCGGCCACGCGCCCGAAGCCCGTGCCCGACGGCAGGTTCTCCTTCACCGCCAGGAACACGCGCTCCTGCGTCAGCCGCGGCGCGTTGTCGTTCTCGTCCGTGACCGCCACGCGCACGGTGGCGCTGCCCGTCTTCTTCAGCTGCCCGTGCCCGGCGCTGGCGAGCACCGTCAGGAGGTACATGTCCTTGGCCTCGCGGTCCAGGGAGCTCCGCACAAACAGCCAGCCGCTGTCCGGCGCCACGCCGAAGCCCGCCGCGTCGCCGTCCGGCCGGAGGTGGTAGACCGGGGCGCCGGCCGGGGGGGCGCCGGCGTGGGCGGGGGTCTCCCGGTCGAGGGCGCGCACCTGCAGGAAGCGCGTGTTGAGCGGCGTGCCCTCCTTCAGCTCCACGCGGTAGCTGACGGTGTCGAACACGGGGCCCTGGGCGTTCTCCGCCTGCACGTGCACCACCAGCGTGAGCACGGAGCTCCGCTGGGGAACACCGCCGTCGCGGGCCGTCACCCGCAGGTCGAAGCGGGGCGCGCTCTCGTACGAGAGGCTCCCCGCCAGCCGCACCTCGCCGCTGCCGCGGTCGACGCTGAACATCCTCTGGACGCCGCCGCCGCCGCCGCCGCCGCCGCCGCCGCCGGGGGCGGACAGGTCGAGGTCAAAGGTCAGCTGCCCGTTGACGCCGGAGTCGGCGTCGTCGGCCTGGACGCGGTACACCACCGCGCCCATCTCCGTCTGCTCCGGGAGCAGGACCGACTCGGAGGAGGAGGGCAGGAAGAGAGGGGCGTTGTCGTTGACGTCGGCCACGGTGACGCGGACGCGGGTCTGGCCGTAGGCGGGAGGGCTGCCGCAGCGGGCCTGGAGCTCCAGGTCCAGGACGGGCTGGGCTTCGTGGTCCAGCGGCAGGCTGGTCCGGAGAGCCCCCGTGTCGGGGTCCACGGAAAAGTAACCGGTGGGGTCCCCGGAACTAATGGTGTACAGGATGTCTTTCGGGGAACCTGCTGACAGACGGAAACCACAGGGGTGGTTTGAGACAGCCCGCTAGGTACTAAAGCAAATGCCAACTCTATTTTAACGTCCTTTTCGCCCCTTTGAAGCTGATTTGGAGTTTTTCCAAGTCGATAAATCTGTAAATGATTGCCGTATACCACTTGAACACGGAGTGGAGGATTGATGTGGTTTTGCAGATCTAAGTAGCAGCCAACTGCGAGGTGCTGGGCTGACATGCTCTTGGTGTAGAATATGTGATCGGGTTACTGATAGAATCCATAATCAGATCACTCCCAGCATCACGGTGATGCTGTATGAGTAGGTTGGCAAAGTCGCTTTGTACTTTGAGTATGATGAAGAGAGCTGCGCTTCAACTTAACATGAAATGGTTTGTTGAACACACAAGTCGCTACTGTAAGGGTGCACATGTTATGCATATTAAGTATGTAAATATGTGTGTGCTTCAATTGCAAGGTATGAATGTAAGTTAGTATTATGTAAGTATGAGTGAGTAAAGGGTTTTATGTTAGTATGATAAAGTCTGGTTAATTGGTTGAAATCCTTAAATATAATCTCTGTTCAATGAAATTACTAGTGAAGTATTCCTTAAAGGCTTATATGTAACTCCTCATCCTTGCCCTTCTTTTGGATGCCAGGATCTATGAACATGCTAATATGGCACACCCCTAGAAGCTACTGACTCTCCTCAAAACTGATGGAATTTATGTTTTTTGCATCCAAAAGCTGTATGGAGTAAATCATTCAGAGTTCACTATATAGTATATACATAACTATATACATGGTACAGATCAGTGACTCAAGAACATCATTTTGATCTAGGAAAAAAAATGTAGGTCCAGCTGTGATGGCAGCAAAGAGAACATCCTTCACCAAAACATTAACTGATTCTGTGATGGTTCATAAATTATGTCCTCCCAGAAACCGTAGGTTTGCATCCTAAAAATGAACCGCAGTCGGTCGGCGTTAGCTTTTTGCCATTAGCTGAGCTAAACAGCTCAAGAGGCAAATTTCTGATAGTTGACTATAGTCAGCGTGGGCTATTTTACATTTTCAAATGTCTGGGGGAGCAGGTCAGTGAGTCGCTATGGACTGCTAAATCACCACAACACTTCATCACTCCGACACAGTGGCTGTAAGTATAAGTGTGCAACCAGTAATGTTTTGCATAACTTTGCGTGTGGGCGTGTGCGTGCGTTTGTGCATGTACCCATGTGTGTGTGTAGGTCAGTGTGTGTGTAAATCAAAGTCCACCCACCTATTTTAACGCTGGCCTGAACGACGCCCACCAGCACGCCGCGCATCGAGTCTTCGGACACGGTGAAGTGGTACTGACTCTGCTGGAAGACAGGGGGCGCAACCACGCCTGCCACCACACTGATGTTAACCCGCGCGTTGACGGGGGCCACCAGTCCGCCGCCATCTTGCGCCGAGATCGCCATGGTGATGACGGAGTTGGCCTTGCCGTGGAGCGATCGGGACAGGGAGATCACGCCTGCGATATCAACAGCAGAGGTTAATGGACTTTATCTAAAACGTAATAGTCAAACACTGTTTAATAACTTGGACGTAATAGGCCTTTATGACAGAGGCCTTTATCACCCAGGGGCGTTATCATCATTTAGTTAATAATGGGTCTGTAGGCATGCCAGTGGCCATGATTAATGTCAGTAGATAAGTGCTGTAGTTGATGCAACATAACAAAGATACATGCTGACTGGTGCAATGCCCAAGGAGGGACTTTGAGTTTGGGTTTGAGTTTGGAGAAATCCATTGTCTTTGCAACCCAATGCCGTTGCAACCGATCCTTACCACATTGAATGTAGTTGTAATCAAGGTGCAATGATCCTAGACTATTGATTTGATGTTTTGAAAAAAAAAAAACGGGAGGAAAAAACATATGGTTGAACCGACCGGTGTCCTTGTTGAGGGTGAAGTAAGGCGAGGCCCCTCCCGGTGCCGTTCGGTACGTCACTCGGCCGTTCTCTCCGGTGTCGGGGTCGTAGGCCATCACCCTGACCACCGAGGTCCCAGGTGCACTCTGGGTACTCAAACTGACGGCGTAGCTCAAAGGGTAGAAGGTGGGCCGGTTGTCGTTGATGTCCACCAGATCCACTTTCACGTACACAACCGAGCTCAAGCCCCCCTGAGGAGGGGAAATACAAAACACAAAGCTCTTTTGTTATGTTTTTTAACCGGCGCACTAAATCACAGCCCAAGAGGCCAGAAACGCACACCTGAAAGCGCCGCTCTGAGGACATTAACGGGCGCACATATAAACCAGCGGTGACCCTGTTAACGCAGGGCCTATGACGGGGGCCTCTAAAAATACAGTCCCAGCAGGTTTAGGGGAAAGGATACAGATTAATAGTTTCCCTTAAGTAACGGCACTATGTCAGGGGATGAGAAGGGGTGAGAAGGCCTGTCATGGACACACACACACACACACATAACCACACTCAGACACACACACACACAAACACACAAACACATACACACACACACAAACTCACACACACACAAACCCCCTCCAGCATGGTCGGTTTCATAGACTTTTTAACTTGAAGAGAAAATACAGAGCAGGCGTTTTATTTGCTCCAGGTGTTACAAAAGCGAGGAGGAGGCGAAAGCCCAACTTGTTAAATATTACGGCTTGACCGGCGAGGCATTTTTCTAAATCTGATGACTTTAACATGGCCGCCGTAATCCCCTCTTTTTTCTCTTTAGTGTGTTGTATGATTTGGCCAGGAAGGCGCGGGATGCTTCTATACAGGAAGTAGTACTCGCCATCAGGAATCGTTCAACCCTCTTTTTTAATTTGGCGGCTCGAATCAAAGCCTTGTCACGCTGTTGGCTGCCACTTCGCCGCGGTTAAAGGCTCCCCCGGAGACTCCACTGCACTTATATTGACTTTTTTAATATATTTAATCATTTAGCAGACGCTTTTCCACAATGTGGGGGCCTTTAGGGTTTAGCGCAGCTTGCCCTGGGATGCCTACAGGTTAGGCTGCGGACATTGTAGTTTGAACCAAGGGAGTCAAGTTCTAACAGTTTTACGTCCTTCCTACTCTGTTTCCCGGTCTATTTATGATGGCGGTGTGGAAATAGTAGTAGGGTGTCATATATCATCATCATCATGCTCACTTTTCCGCAAGAGGAATGGCCTGAGGGGATGGGTAATTTTCATCTTATGAATTATGTCACGGATAATTGATCACTTCTGTCAGAACATTCAGCATCAATGACACAGAGCCACAAAGAATCACCGGCATAGCAAAACACCTCGGGAAACCAATGGTGGGATGCTCAACAGAACCGCAGTAAATATCATTTGATCTTACCTTTGATGAAGGAACGAATAACGAATTTTCAATGGAAATAAGATCGAAAATAATTTGGTTGTACCAAGACTGCAAAACTGAATGCATAAAAAAAACCTTGATGAAGAGACCTCATCTCTGGCAACCTTCAAAACTCTCTGCAAAACACATCTCTTCAAACTTGACTACTGCCTGTGACAACCTCCTTCTTGTTTGACTGCTCATCTCCATGTTTTTCATTTATTCGTTTTCTAGAATACTAGCTGCATGGGCGCGAGGAGTGTTTCGAGACCGTTCTATACTGGTCATGCTTACGATATGGAAGTCGCTTATTCAATGCAAACTCGAACACTGTTGCCCACTATGGAACCCCCACAAGCTGGAAGACATCAAAGCTCGAGAAGATGTCCAGCGGTTCTTTACAAGACACATATGTGGGCTACAGGAAACAGATTACTGGGGAAGGCTGAAAGCCTTGCGACTACAGTCACTGCAGAGAAGGCGTGAAAGATACATCATAATCCACGTCTGGAAACTCCTACACGAGAAAGTGCCCAATGATATCAACACGGAGTTCTACTACACGGGAAGGCTCGGATGGAGAGCTAGATTACCCAAGCTCTATGGCAGAGCGAAAACGTCTGCCAAAACCCTATACGATGCCTCGTTTGCCGTCCAAGGAGCTAAGCTTTGGAACGCACTACCGAAAGATGTCAACACCCAGGATAACCTTGATACACTCAAAGTGCACCTGGGCGAATTCCTGGGCAGAATACCTGATCAGCCCCCCACAACTGGCTACAGGACATCAAATCACAACTCCATTGTTAACTGGTTAAACCAGCCGGGTGGCCTTCGAGAGAAGTTGACGACCCAGTGGGATCCTGCTGAACCATTCAATAAGGTTCAATAAGGTAAGGTTCTGTGTTCCTGTCCAAATTGCAAAGCATCCTTCAGTCTTGAAAGGCGCAATATAAATCTAATATATTGCATTATTATTATTATTATTATTATACTCTTAAAACTGACGATTGTAATGAGGCGGATGCTTTATGGCGGCCATGTCCCCGCGTCTTACCCCGTCCACGGCGTTGACGGTGAAGTCGTAGCTGCTCTGTCCGTGCTCCCGGTCCAGGGCCAGGGTGGTGCAGATCTGCCCCGTCTCCTTGTTGACGGAGAACTGTGAGGGGGGGGAGCTGTTGAGGCCGGAGCCCAGGGAGTAGCTGATGGAGCCGAAGGAACCTCCGTCGGCGTCCGACGCCGTCACCTGCAGGAGGGAGAGAAAGGCGATTGGTTAAACCGGGACGTACACGAGATCCTCTGTAATCCAGAATGATCATCTCCTCGTTGAGCAATGAGCAAAGTATAGAAGCATATGCTAACATAAATGCAAATGTTCATGTGTGCAATCATTTAATCTGATGGTTTGAAATTGTTTGATACAACTGATTGTATACATTGCCCATCCATTAAGTTATCTATTTGGACCGATAACCAGACACCAACATATCCATTTCTGGATCTCTTCGGCTTATGCGTAACTGCTCTGTATTCTAAAGTATCACGATACTGAAGCAACAGTACTATCTATGGTGAGACATCGACGTAGAAGGTGTTCATGATTGACACATACAAGGTCTCATGAGATGCCACCTTATTGAACTCCCATTGAAAACCTTCGTCATCTCTGGCCTCAATGCAGTTTCTCGCTACTCCTTAGAAACTCATGAATAAAACAGAAATCAATGAATTTGAACTCCAACCGGTGTAGTTCAGAGATTTCCTTGCTCCGTCTAAAACGTTCCACGCTTAAATAAGACATCCCTCCGATCATCCTACAAACTGCCGCATTCACTTCCCTATAAAGCATTTATTTGTGCTGCCTATTCCACTTTCTTTGTGGCCATCAAGAGATTGAGAGGAGGGTAAAGTCGTGAAACCACAATTTCACAAGCAAGCGCTTTATTCAACGCGATCAATTTCCCCCAAATCCTCCATCTGAATTTGTGTATATTTATCCCTGGTTGCCATGGTGAAATGGTATTGAATGATGCAAACCGATCATTTGGGCATGATTTAGGCTAAAAGCAGGAAGTAAAAACAATCCGGGGGCAGAGCTTTTAGAGACCAGGGGAAATTATGGGGGAGATTCTCTGCAAGACGGGGAGATAAAATCTGAACTGGGTTAGAAGGGACATCTGAGAGGAGAGGGCTTCTAGGTCAGAACAAGGCACCAGGTGCTCACTAAAAGCATCTTTGGAAACATTCGTTGATGTTTATATGAAGGGGAGCGAGGAGCCAAACGGGCCCTTTGGCAGTGAGAGCCGCTAGGCTTGGGTAGCGGGAAGAGCAGACGGTGAGAGAGGAAGGGAGAGAGGGAGGCAGGGGGGGGAGGGGGGGGGGGGAGGGTGACGACCAAACACAAGGTGCTCACAGCGTGTTGAAAACAGGGAGCAGCTAGGGATGTGGATGCCTGCCTTCCACAGACGAGCATTGTACTCGCGGTGAACTCAAAACCTCATCAGGAAAGAGTTTCATCACGGCGCTAACTAGCCGCGGCGCTAACTAGCCGCGGCGCTAACTAGCCCTACAACCAGATTTCCCCTCATCCCCTGATGCAACACGAATGGTTCGGCGTAGGCGCTACATTGCTCCAAAATTAAGGATGATTCTTACGGTATCCCATCGGGACGGTTAAGTCTTGAAATACAGTTGAGGGTGGCCATGTGAAGCTCGCAGTACAGAGATGGCTACGCTCCGGCAAAGGTTTCCTTGCGGCAAAATCTCAGCGGAAAGGATCTCATGGGAAAGCGGTGTGTCGTGGGGAAAAAAGAACCAGAAGAGTTTTCGACCAAAGGCTTCCTACCACCCCACTGGTATTATATTGTCCTATCACACGCTGGCGGTAACGCCACGCGGTACGACTCAGGGGCAGCACACCCTGGCCTCACGGACTCCCCGTCTCGGCGCGGGTGGTCCGCCTCCATTAGGGGCTGCACACACACGTACCACAGGCTCCTCCGGCGTCAGGCCTCACCATGCCGAGGCGAGCCAGCGCTGGCAGCGGAAGACTCAATCACCGCGGGAGGTCCCAGGACGCCACCAGAGCAAACAGGCCAATCAGAACGTACCACGCAGGGATAATTGTTAGCTGCAGTGTCGGCTGCAGTTCACGTATCGCGAGGCGGTTGCACATGGTAAAGGCATCACCGGTTGATTAGCAGCACTGTCCGACGTACGCACAGAGTCCCTTTGCAGGAGAACCATATTTTATTTTTTTTGTAAGGGGGGGGGAGGGGGGGTTGGAAAGAAGGGCTGCTCCTCTCTCTAGGTTCTCACAGGAGGACCCCCCCCCCCCCCCCCCCCCTCCAGCATAAACAGCAGAGTAAGTCATCAGGAGCCGGGCCAAGAACAACACACCAAACCAGGCTTATCAAAGGCAGGCTATTTTTAAAGAGGGCATCGCTGTGAGCGTGTGTGTATTATGGAAATCATTCATTGGGAGGTGACGTGGATTTGGCTGCCGACTCTGGGCCCTCACGTCTTGGGGGCCCTTCACGTCCTCACGGGGCGGAGAGCAGATGCTTGACGGGAGGGGGAGAGGTTCGGCGGGTGGGGCGGGGGGGGGGGGGGGCAGGTTTCTCCCCACCACCCTTTTAAAGAAGCTGGGAGAGAAGTAGCATGTGGGAGTCGTGGGGGAGGGAGCCAGGGAGCTGGCAGATACACGCGCCGAGACGAGAAAAATAATAAACCACACGAGCACCAGGGGGACAACCGGGAGCAACGCATGCCGTCCCCACGGCGCGATGCCCCCGTTAGGGTTTGAGACTTATTTTTACCCCCTTCGCCACGAGGGGGACAAGTTATTAATAAGCACGTTTCTGCTGGATACTGCTTTTTTTCTACAATGACGTTTTCATTCTCCTCTTTTTTTTCTTCTTCTTCGTCTCTTTTCTGCTGTTGGTTTGAGGTACAGTTGGGGGCGGGAATGTGCTGACTGTATGTCCTCTGGTGTCGGGGAGAGAGGAGAGCGATGCAGTGTCTACACAGGTGTGGGGGTAGCGGAGGGGGAGGGTTGTTTTGTGAGCTCCTGCGGCTGCTTGTTATAAAATAACAGCAGAGAGAGAAGAGTGTCTCCGAAAGCGCTCAACGGTTTTTCAATTCCCCGCAGATCAATAAGTGGGGTATTTCCTCTCTGGTGGCGGGAATCCTTCACGAGAGCCGTTGAATATTTCAGCAATTTGTCTTTTTTTTTGTCAAAAGTACAGACATCCACATGAAAAGTAGCGGGGTTCTTTTTTTTTTTTTAAAGGACATGAAAATAATATTTCTTCCAGGGGACACAGGAAAGTAAATAAGTTAAAGGAAAAAAGAAACATATTTCTTGTCACGTTTGATACTTTGAAGAAAAATAGGTTATGGTGGTTTTCGACAAACCAGTATTTGTCTAACTTTGGTGCTGTTTGAAAAAAAGTGTGGTACAAATGAAAAGTGAGGCCAAAGTTAAGAGAGTCTAGAGTTATATTTCATTCGTGGTGAAGGGGGTGGGTTGGGGGAGGGGGGAGGGAGGAGGGGGGAGGGGGAGGGAGGTGGGGGGGAGAACGGTTCAACTGAGTAGAAAAGGAACACATTGTTCTGATAGATGACTATTATTTACTATGTCTTTACTATTATTTACTACTTTGCAGACAAAGCGATTTAAACAGATTATCTTGTTTTGTTTTAGAGACAGAACGTGTCATTGTGGAGCAGGTAGGGGTTGTGGATAACTTGCTGAAGAAATTACCTAAATTGGGGATCGAACCGGGGACCTTGATGATTCTCCCTGGGAGGTTCAAAGAAGAAGGCGTTTTGTGAAAAGGTTCAGTTGAAGTTCACCCCTCCTATAAGACCTTGCTTCAATGCCCCATGGTCCTGTCCAGCTCAATTAGTCATTAACACTGCTGGGGTTAGAGGTTCGACTCCCACCGGGCCCACCCATGCTAAGAATGTACGCACTCACTTTATAATACCGCATATAGAATGGTCAAATCGCATACATAATGCAGGCCAGTTTCAAACACAATATTCCCATTGACGAATATGTTAATTCATTCATTATTTAAATGTATTTCGAAAGCCTTCTGCCGAGTGGGTAGTTCTGGCCAGTGTGGTTCACTCTGCCGCGATGGAGCTCAGCAGAGGGGATATGCTACAATTGTCTACAATTATGCAGCCTGCCAACCAGCGCCAGGAATATAGCACACAGCTTATTTCTGGAACTATACGTCGAGCATGGCAGGGATAATGTTGTATAAGTTAAGTGCAACGCTGATTCGGCCAAACGTAGGAAAACCTGCGGCTATAATCACATTTGCATAAATCGACCTACCGCTAAAAATAGCATCGCCATTGAAACAATCATTCTATTTTGAAAATCGCCAGGGGTTGCCTTCACCGCTCCGTTTCCATTTGGTGCGTAATGGGCTCGTATCGATGTCATACCGTAGGAGGGGAGACCCACCCCGCACAAAACTGATGGGGCTTTCAATGAGGCCGGGGAAACTAGCCAAACCTCAAACCTTCAGCCACTGGTTCACCTTGCAACTAAAAACTAAAACCCCTGGCATCTCTACGTTTAATATCTGTATATAGAAGCCAATGGGAAGGATAAAAATCAAAGGCGAGCAAGAAGGGTGGAGAAGAGGCTTTAAATCTCTCTGAATGGGACCAGACTTCCCTGGCTAGACGACTAGCTACCCTGTGGAATCATGTTGGAGGGCAATTCTCTCCATTATGAATACAATTTGATTGATCTTTCGTTTCTATTTCCCCCTCAATTCTACAAAACCCATCTCCCGGCACGGGCAATCATGGTCCCAAATTAAAATATCTGCAATATATCAAAGTCACCTTTCGTGTGCCTGTAATATGTCAAAATCATATTACTCTGCAATGGGGTAGAGCTGGCCAACACAGATGGGCCCATTTGTTTGATTCCGTAACTTACTCCGAATCAATTTATTTTTCCAAATATTTCGGTTCTCAGCCAAGCGTGTTCAAATAATAATGAGAGAAGATCTCAACCAAACTGCCTGTGATGACCCAGAACGTTGAGCAGCTTGCTTTTCTTATTTATTCATAATTCTCGATTTCTATTAGCTGCTATGCTGGCACTCGGTACGGTTGCACCGGGGTTCAAAGGGAGATGGCATGCAGCAGCCAGCAGTGCTCTCTCTACACTCACTACTTGTGAGTGAGGCATGATGGGAGCTCTCTTATCGATGGCGATGGGAGAAGGGAATGCTGGAGCCAGCTCCTTAGTAAAAACAAGCTGGGAGAATCCAAAGATAACTGCCTCGTGGTTCCCCCTGGTCAGATTCCCTGGAGCCTGCCAGACCAGGACGCGTCTGTCCATCTGAGTTTCACTTAACGGAATAAAGGGAGAAAAGTGAACGAGTGCTGGACGTTAGGATATGTTTTTCCTTTTACTTATTGCGCATGTTGTGTTCTAAATTCGATGATTTCGGGTGCGCCAGAGTTCAGTTCAGTTCTTTGAGGTCTGGCTGGGACCTGGTTCTCCGGTTCAGGTCCTGGTCCTGTGAGGTCTAGGGACCGGTTCTCTGGTTCAGGTCCTGGTTCTGTGAGGTCTGGGCAAATGCCAGCCGCAGGGAGAAAAGCTGGGCTGGGTTCCCGGTGGCTTTTCTATTTTTAGACAAAGAATTTCCCAAAAAGCCAGATTAAGCCCTTGGACATGATTGACCGTTATGGTTCCCTCCATCTTGTTTCTACATTTTTGAGAACAAGGCCAACGCATGTATGAAGGAGTGACCCTATTCGCCCTTTGCTTCCAGTCTGGCCGCTAAGTTGGACGCAGCAGGAGGCAAACATTTGATCTGGTTGGTCAGAAACCATCTGAGCCAGGAAAGCAGAGGCGGAGAACAAGAGCAATCAATGTGCATTTGAATCAAGCTCCTGGTATAGTAGGACGTACCGTCAAACAAATCTGGAGTTTAAACAGCCAATCAAGAGCCAATCTAAATAGGGAGCAAACGGCTGAGTGCGCCTGGATAGGCCAGCCTGCAACGGATACGATCGACCACATCAGTCCACTCGCGCATGCTTCTACCGTGGCATGGATGTTTACACAGACGCAAGCCTACGCACACTCACACACACAGAGGCACAGGCGTAGCAACACACTCAAACTTGCTCTCTCTCGCACACACACATACACACAGGGGATCTCTCCCTTTAACATGCAAACACACACACAAACCGCTCTCCCTCTCACACACACACACACACACACACACACACACACACACACACACACACACACACACACACACACACACACACACACACACACACACACACACACACACACACACACACACACACACACACACACACACACACACACACACACACACTTTCACACAGGCACTCTCTCACACAAACACACGCACATGTCCCTCTCTCTCGTACACACGCAAAAACTCAATGAAACGTTGTGGAAATAATGAATTACACATCACAGACGTTGGCGATCCAAGTGGAGCAAACGAAAAAAAAAGGGTGAGGGATGTGTTTGAGATCACGGAGGAAATTCTGTTTGTAGTCGACAGCGGAGAACATCAACCCGGCAACCAACAATGTGACGCAGCCCCAGACAACGCAAGCCGACCATGCAAGCCGACCACGCAAGCCGACCACGCAAGCAGACAACACAACCAGACAACGCAACCAGACAATGAAATCAGACAACGTAACCAGCAACGCAACCAGACAATGAAATCAGACAACGCAACCAGACAATGAAATCAGACAACGCAACCAAACAATGAAATCAGACAACACAACCAGACAGATGTCAGACAAGAGAATCCTGAGATCAACATTCTGAGATCCAATTTGCCGTAACACAGAACTGGGGCCTCTTTTATCAGTGTTGAACCGCGTGGGGGACTGGTTGGTTTTTGTGAATGCCTCCAACGTTAGACAGTTCCTAACAGCGTGTACTCAGTACCGAAGCAATGAGATAAAGAGAAAGAGGAGATTATGTTGACCCCAGGGAGAAATAACAACATGGGCCGATAGACCTTCCCGAGACTGCAGAACAGGAAGTGATACCGGGCAGCCTCTGTCTACCCTGGGCGTGAGACCCGGGGATTCTAATCCCATTTAATGCGACTCGACTCTTGCTTGTTCAACATCTTTCCACTGAGGCCCACGCCCACCTCCTCAACCTAGTACTTTTATCTGCGGCGCCCGTCTGCATCTTTCTTTTTTCTCGAAAAGACGTGTCTGAGGAATAACAACTGTCCTCCCATAGGCCAATTAACCCCTGGGATTGCTTCCCTCCACATCAATCTGAGGAGAATAAGCTGAGAAAAAACACATTTCGGTAGCAAAAGAGATGGTTGCAAATTGGACAATACGGGTTTTAATAGTTACAGGAGACGCAAAGGGAATCTCAACACTGGTGCGATGATGAGACTGAAGAAAAGTTTTCCCTTTTGGTCCTGGAGCTTGCAGGCCCCTCAAATCCCCCTACAGCCCCCCCCCCCCCCCTTTAAGACCTGGAACGTCTTCTGAGAGAGAAGAACGGCGAACAGAGTAGAGGGCTCCCCCATCTCTTCTCACGACGGAGCCAGCAGCTTCTCAGGCGTTGAGATGTAAGATCTACCCCTCTACACCACAACTAAAGCCTGACCAGAGCCCACCACCACCAGCACTACCAAGACGGAGGTGGAGGAAGCAACCCCCACGCAGCACGGAGGACACATCAAAACACTAACCAGCATCTCACAGCATGAGAGCGGCCTGGAGTCAGGCCAAGCATGTGTGGAAGATTGCGGGTCGTTACTAAGGAGATGCAAAAATACGTTGATGATCCCTGTGCCGTCTGCCAGGCTCGTGCGGGAAGTGTGAAAATACATTTTGATAACTCAACTTAAAATACATTTTAAATGGATGCGCAGCGGGAGAGAGGATGGAGAAACTTCGCCGTTAATGATATATACATTAAGTATATACTGTAAAGTTATGGAGTAAATGCAAACAGAGGATAGGGTGGTGGTAGTGACGTTGGAGGTGAATATAGTTGTTGAGGTGATGGCGATGATAGTGATGGTGGTGATGGTGGTTGAGGTGGTGATGGCGATGATAGTGATGGTGGTGATGTTGTTTTTAGGGAGGGTTACAACAAAGTGGCGTCAAGTCGATAGAGCAATAATAGTTTCCCCTTATTTGACCCAGATAATCTTCAAATTCAATCTTCAAAAAACAACATATTGCATTACTTTTCAAACCAAAACCAGGTAACACCACGTTCAGCTTCCACAGTCTCAGATGATTAAAGAAGCCACAGGTAATACCACTGGGAGAAGAATAACCATCATTTCTAATCAGACGACCTAAGAAACGCATGCTTCAGTAGAACCTCTTATTGGAACCACCAGAACCATCCATTCCAGCTCTGTGAAGTCGACGGTGTGTCCAGATGTCCATTAAACACACGGCCGGTGCAGGGAACACGTCGCTGCCAAGTGCTGTATACATGTCAGGATCAGTGAGTGTCTGTTCACTGCTGCCTGGCCGTGACCCCAGCGCGACCCCGCCTTACCTCCGCTTAAGAGTATAATGTTCAGCCACGCCGGCCAAAACACGTCGTACTTTCTTATCAGAATGATTTATTTTATAATTGTCCTCGCCCATCCGGGCACGCGACCAGATCTGAACTGTAAATGGACTTGAATGGTAACCCAAAGCTCTGATCCACAATCTTCCGTGGAAGAGAAGCGATAATAGATGATATTCAAGGAAAATCGGAGGATAATCATCTGAACCGTTTGCTCTTCGACCCGTTCTGGGACGATTATGCATTCTCCGCTGCTCTGAGTTGCGAGGCCGTGTGCCAGTACTGCCGATGATTCAAACCTCTCAAACTCGCAGAAAAGGGAATTAAACCTCACATTAAAACTTCAACGTCTAAATGGACTGTTTCACAACATTTTGACATCGGAAGGACATTTTACCATACCATGCGCTCACCCACATACAAAGGACGCCATCAAATATAGTTTAGAAGTTTTGATAACTTATATCGACAATAACACAAGTCAAATCACCTTCGAGTTTGTGTTCCGGAATAAACCAAGTCTGGTTCGGCTGGTGTTACATTTCAACCAATCATAGCGCAGTTGAGCCCTGCTCTACTTCCACCAATCAGATTCTAAATGATCAAATCACGTTGTGTCCCAACCTAATATCTTGTTTAACTTGGACATACAAAACACCATGGGAGAAAGAAACACGGTCTGGATGTTGCTTCACGCTGTCATTAAATACAATAAAACACTGCACTAAATCAACGGAGTTTCATTAACTGGAACTTTTCAGCTTCCTGTCTCTGTAAGCGATCACACGGTGACATTAGCTAGGCCGTATACAGGCCCATATCGCCATGGGAACACAGCGGGGAGAGCAGTATTATGGGCTGGGATAACATTGCACCACGAGTCAAAGTGCATGTACACACACACGAACACGCACACACATACACACACACACACACACACACACACACACACACACACACACACACACACACACACACACACACACACACACACACACACACACACACACACACACACACACACCGATGCAGGGCTAGGTTGACATAAAGATGCATGCACAAGCAGACGCACACACTTCCGTCTTCCATATTGCTTTTTTAATTTTCTGGTGAAAAGTTAAAGGAGACATATTATACCACCAGGTGTGAGTGTAATTAGCCTCACAAGCCGTTTCGAAAATCTGCCCCATTTGACATCACTAGTGGGCATGTCCACCTAGATGTGTGCTGGATAGATCAGTCTACCAGCCTACCCAGTGGACTGAAGTAAACGTTGCTCATCTATCCAGCACAGATCTAGGTGGACACGCCCACTAGTGATGTCATATGGGGCAGATTTTCGAAACGGCTAGTAAGGTTAATCACACCCACACCTGGTGGTATAATATGTCTCCTCTAACTTCCTGTGAGTCATAGGATTTGCTGATTTGAGGCAGAGATTTTGCAACATAAATTGTTGACGTAGAGGGCTCTACATGCTTTTACAATATCATATCTGATTACTTCGGACAGACCTCATTGTTAGGGACAACTAGCTGCAGAAACTGATTTTGAAACAATTATTGGCTGGTTCAAACTGGAGATAGAAAGCTAGTCTATAGGACAGCTTCTCAATAATGCTATTATGGCCACTGATGTGGTACGACATTCAGCTGTTGTATTTTTGTTATGGCTTGCAAAACCTCCACTTATAAAAAATGCGTCATATTAAACAATATATATGCCTAAGTATATAGGCTTTATATATGTGTGTTCAATTCCTAGGTCATTTGTGGGGACCTTCTGTTTTTGATCCAACACATTGTTCGGTTGATACTAGCCGTAGGTTCTCTGGAGTTTGGGTTCAACAGGAGCGTCTGTCTTTCATCTGGACGGGGGCGTCTGGAAGTGGTTACGTATCAAACTACTGAAGGCCTAGACAAGGTGCAATGAAAAGAGAGACACTTTGTGTTTGAGGGGGTAGCTAATCTGTGTGGTGTGGAGGCATGGCGTGGCCTTGTTACTATTGGTCTTCTGTGGTCTGTACCTCGTGATGTAGCGCCACGTTCAGCAGCAGCTATCGGTGTGGCGGTGGAGCACCGGTTATTGTTTAACAGTAATGGGGGAAAAAAATACTTGAGTTGAACATGAATGAAACTAAATCTTCACACCGACAAGGGTAACCGATTGAACGTGCGATGCTGCGCTGCTCTTTGGCTAAGTGGTGCTGTCGCGGCAGCACTCTGAAAATAAATAATATAAATGGGGACGTTTTTAGCAGCGCTCCGGTGAGGGATAACCTTCACGAAGAGGCGCTCTGTGACTGAAAACCCCAGAGGTAACACGACGCTGGCTGAGTCGCAGTGATCAAAATGTCGTTATGGATGATGAAATCTTTTTCCCCCAAAAAAAATTAATTTTCAGAAAAAGGGCACCGGAGTGTAGACGCCGATAGGGGGTCCGCGGAAAGCGTTTGGCATTCCAGTGAAGCCCCCCCCCCTGACCCTGATGGAGGGTTTCATTCCTGGAAGGGTTGTTAGACGTGTGAAGCACCTCACCACACCAGAAAGGGCTTGTCCTCGGATCACACGGAGCACTTTGAAGCGAGGTTTAACTTCAGTGTAAGAAAAATAAACACAAGTCCAAAACATTAATTTAGAAAGCGAAAGTGGACTGGTGTGTGTGAGCTTAACCTCCCCGGCCTTCTGTCGCGACAGAGGCAGCCCCGGGGGCTTATCTGAAAGACCGGGGCTTACGGCATTACCCTGTTGGTTTTTTCAGAGGTCAAATGGGAGGGAGCGGGCTACCTAGCGGTTCATGTAGTGCACCGTTCCCCTGCTGGTGCAGCCAATTAAAAAATGACAAAAGAGAAAATAAGTTGTGAGGTGGGTGGGTTAGATACCAGTTATTTCCAATGAAATAATAAAAAAAACAGCCAATGAGATGTGAAGGCAGGACTCAAGAGGCATAGAGGACCTTGTTTTGAAGACTGTTATAGCTGTGATGTAGCCTGCAGGGAACGACATGTGCTTTAAATGAGCAGGCCTCAAGTGTATCTCCTGAAGGACGTGATGGTTAGACATGTGGGAATCTTTTACTGGATTTCCCTCAGATGTTTTTGTGTCTTTTAATCATCCAATCGCCGTGAAGAGGAATAGCGGTTGATGAGAGGGTTGATGGTCAACACAGAGTTCCAGTCAATGATCCCCTGCATGTTGTTGGCCATTATCTTATCTTACCTTACCTTATCTCAACTATTCTTATTTTATCTCAAATCGTGTCTCATCTCATCCCACTTCGACTTATCTTCCCCAAGACTTGACAGCCTTGCTTTAAAAAGAAAGGAGCCCCACTGCGGAATGAATAGACATCCTAATAATACCAGCAGCAGTAATGAGCAGAACCACCCAGTCCCATTCCAGATCCTCCACCACGCGATCACGACAGTAAGGTCTCTGACTCCTTCACAGTCCTCAGGCTAACCTGTTCGGACAGAACCATGTGAGCAGAACCTCTTCCAGAAGGCTGACGTGATGCTCCCCGATCATCTCAGACCGCTACTTATTACGGCTGACCTCTGAAACTAACCAACCTCCGCCTCCGTCAGAGATCTGGACCACCGGGGCAACGACATGCACTCGGGTCCGGGGGGGGGGGGGGGGGGGTCGTACCCTGGACCCTGGGCCCGCCCTCCGTCATAACCCCAGTGCATCTCCTGGGGACCCCTGAGTTACTTACTATTCAGTTAATTAGCACGATTATACGATTATATATATATATATAAATATATATATATAATCGTGTATATATAATATATATTCCAAAGTGGCTTCTATTCGGCTTCAGATGCATGTCTTAAAGGAGCAGGTAGAGGTGAGGGCATCCTGCTCTAAGAAGCCGACGGGCAGACTGTAGACATTGGGATCCTTTCATCTGGGAGTCAGGCCCCCAAACCACCGTCCTACTCCCACCATCTGGGAGTCAGGCCCCCAAACCACCGTCCTACTCCCACCATCTGGGAGTCAGGCCCCCAAACCACCGTCCTACTCCCACCATCTTGTCCTCCAGACTGACCTCAGCTGCTGTGCGTGTCCCAGCTGAGCTCTGGGTGTGCGTGCTCGGGTGGGAGTGAAAGTAATGTTGCGGTGCCACACACACACACACACACACACACACACACACACACACACACACACACACACACATGCTCGCACACATCCAGCACATGTGGGGTGCAGAGGCGCGAGACCAGGCTCACCTAGCACCACACCGCTAGCGCCACATCTGCGTGGAGCCGGCTGCCAGTGCCCGCTGAGCGTGGCATGCACAAACACACTGCAGATGGAGAGCTGCCTTGCGGAGAGACCCATAAAAGCTGTTTGATGAGTTGGGAGGGGGGGGTTGAGGGAACCTAAAGAGCTACGGGGGGCACACGACGCCACACGCAACAATGCTACGGCGAGCCCAGGGGTTTCATTGTCTTTGCGTGTCTGTGTGAGTCATCGTCTGTGTCTAAGCTAACATAGCTGCGCGCCACAGGGGGGGCTGGTCATACGCTAATTCCTTTTGGATAGCTGTGGTAAACAAGATGTGAGAGAAAATGAAACAACGACTAGGAGGAAAGTTTAGTGGTGTTCAAGTACGTCGTGCTACACTTGGATCTCTCCCCCTTTAATAATGTCCTGTTCTCTGTATGCATCAATGGAGAAAAAGGAGGTAATACACGTAATCAACTTCCCCTCAAGTAAAGTTCATATTCGCCCCACGGAGGACTTTCCTCCGCGAGCATGATGATAAAAAAGATTACGACCGCGCCGGCAGACTGAACATCCAGTTAGCAGCACAGATCGGCATCGGGGCGAATACACTAACCGTTCTTCGAGTTCCTTTAAAGCGACCTCAAAGGAGGCCCTTGTGGGGGCTGGTTTCAGTGGGGACCAACAGAATCCATGGTACCAGCTCTTTATCTGCCTCCTCCTCTGTACCACACTAACTTTACCAAACTACAATTCCCAGGTCTAGGCAGCAGGAAATTGAAAGCTCTTGCAGACAAGGTGGCTTCCAATAGATAAGGACCAGAATGTTGAACCGTGTGTGAGCGGACCACCAGGTTTGCCGGGTGTTTTCGGCTTAGAAGAAAAACATAATTAAACGTCTGAGAGGAGTGAGGAAGGTACAATTGTTGTGTCAGTGATTCATGACTCGCTATTTTTGTTTGTTGGTATCTGAACCTCAAAATACGGCCGCAGAGAAATTTACTACAAACCTCACCGGACAAAAACAAGGCCTCAGAAAAGCAACAGCGGAAAAAAAGCTAAGCGATGCGTTTAATTGCAAGTTGCTCATTAAACTTGTTTGTTTATTTTAGTGGCGTCTGCTTCTCCATTTTGCCACGCAAGCATTGCTGCTTACAGTGGTATTTGTGATGATAGCAGAAAGAAAAACAGAAAATAGTCATTTGTATGTTTGTTCGTGCTTCGTTTCACCTCGGCTTCCATGGCTTCTGCACAGCTGACCTGCTTGACTACATCAACAAATAACACAAGGATCTGCTTCAGTGTTTTGCTTCAACGCCAAATTCTGTCAGGATGGTGGCCGACCATATACAGTACATGGAGACTACATTAGATCATGTTTTATGTGTATGCATATATATATGTACGTCATCAGGCTTAACCCATAGCTTAAACAATGGCGAGCAGTGGAAGACTTCTTGGCTCAAACATACGCATCAGTCGTGGATCAGGTGGAGATGAGCATACGCTTTGATTACCGCTCGCTGTCCAACGCTCTTCAAACAGACGCTGCACTGCGGTGTTGACGGCGTGCCGGCTGTGTCACTACGACGCATTCGATTAGACTGGTTTGGTTGGATTTGATTCAATGAGATTGAAGGAGAATGCATTTGATTACATCACATTAGTCAAGATGAACTTAGATCACATTGGATTGGTTTGATATTACATCATTTTTTAGATAGGATCATATTAACCCTCGATTTGATTACGTTAGATCACATTACAATTATTTATGCCACTGCTGCAGCGCTCTGTTGTTCCATATTTGTGTAGGGAGTGAGTTGTGTGTGCATCTGGTCGTGGGCCAACATGGCTACAGTCTCTATAAACACTCCTCGGGATGAGGAGGTGTGCGATGATTAAAGCCCCCAACGGAACAGATGAGGCCGCAGCAGGACGGGGGGGTACAGAACATCTCTGGGCGGGGCGGAGCTTAATCAGAGGTCTCTGATGTCACTTCCTTGGATGGGGTTAAGGGCAGATGGGGACGGAGGGAGGGCGATAGACCAGGGATGGGGTGCATAGGAAAAGAGAGATGGAGAGAGAGAGGGAGATAAAGAGAGAGAAAATTAGTGATAGAGGCAGCTGGATGGAGAGCAAGACAGTGAGACAGTGAGCGAGAGAAAGACCGAAAGAGACGGCTTGAAGGGAAGAGAGAGGAAAGAGTGTGCTGTGAAGATCTCCTGGCGTCCCACATGTAAACACAGCCAGTCACATGTTCATAAACAAGGAGAACAAATGAAGGTTCCAGCACGGTTCTTCTGGCATCAAAACCCCAGCAGGGTCTGTGGCTCATATCTGCATGTGCTTGAGATTAGCTGAATCTAATTTGAGATCATCAGCTGAATGTGATTTGAGATAATTCGCTTCTGGATTACGATCAGCCGATTCTGACTAGAAATTAGATGGACGTAATTTCAGTGAAATCTGTCCAATCGGAATTGAGATTAATCGAATCAGATTCAAAATCAGATGTATCTGAATTGACATCAGGCGAATTTGAAGTGGGATCAGATGAATCTGAATTGAAGTCAGCTTTGTTTTTCATGAAGAGACTCTGAAAACAGGCTCACAAAGAAAGGTGGCTTTCATTTCCGAAGCAGAGTGTTTATTTAGCTCTCAGCAAAATATTTAGGTGACGGGATAATTATATTTTATTTTGTATACATGTCCGGTGCCCTCCTCCACGTGATTCATTTCAAACAATCCTTTTCGGGAGTATACATAAGGTAGTCGCTGTGTATGTCGGCCCGTTTGTGTTTAAAACACACAAAAAAAATGAAGTAAAGGGGAACTTCCACCGTAAACACAACTTCAACACAACTACAGCATGCAAGCTCTCGAGACAGAGACTCGCCGGGCCCCAAATCAAACACGCCTCATCCATCTGGAAGACGAGAGCCTCTCAGAGCGACACACACACACAGACGCACAAACTCCACCTCATCTTGGATTCACTAAGGATGACTTGTATGGTCACAGTATATTTATGCACACCTTAAATTCCCCTCACACACCCAGGGAGTGCACTCAGCCTGGGTCTGGAGGCGCAAAGATGATTACACTCCCTGGCTGTGTTCCTGACGAGGTCTTGCTAACCTCAGACGGCTGGACGAACCCATCTCGACAACATGGGTTAATCACTCACCCAGCTGTGTGTCTGTGTGTGTATGTGTATCTGTGTGTGAGCAGGTTTATTAGGCCGAGGAACAAGAGGTGATCAAATTAACATGAGCACTAACTCACACAAACTGTCAGTGAATTAAACGTGATGGAGAGGATTTGAGTTGCTAGGATACGTCTCTTCTTGTTGGGGGGAACTGAGAGAAAAGTTTTGTGAGTTGTGTGCAGACTTTGCAGTTTTTAGACAGGAACTTTTTCCAGTCCAAAACTAAAATCCCTGTGTGTATATGTGTGTGTGTGTGTGTGTGTGTGTGTGTGTGTGTGTGTGTGTGTGTGTGTGTGTGTGTGTGTGTGTGTGTGTGTGTGTGTGTGTGTGTGTGTGTGTGTGTGTGCGTGTGTGTTTGTGTGTGTGTGTGTGTGTGTGTGCGCATGAATACATGTGTGTGTGTGTGTGTGTGTGTGTGTGTGTGTGTGTGTGTGTGTGTGTTTGAGTGTCCGTGTGTGTGTGTGTGTGTGTGCATGTGTATGTTTTCACACAACAAAGTGACCTCAGCGTGCCTAATCCTAAACCGAGGCAGACTCCCAGTCCCGGTGAGCCACCGAGGTGAAAGGTCATCCCAAAGTCCAGCTGTCCAACGGGGCCACATAACCTCTGACCCTCGCGGCGATGAGGATCATCCATCCTCACTTTCATCCCGCCACCACAACCTGGCGTAGATCCAACTCGCTTGGAGCGGTTGTGAGTTATAGCGGAGTGAGCTATGGATATTGTGTTTCGCTAAGGAAGGAGCTAGCGCTAGCAGCTATCCAGGGCAGGTCACAACTAAGTTCTTACTATTGTGCAATATAATTACAAATGATTGAGCAGACGGGTTTATCCATAAGGACTACGGACACATGCCATGGGGATCAAACCCCCAACCTTCCGGCTGGAAATCACACACCAGTTCCACTAGACTGTCTTGCCCCTGATACCACTTTTCCATGACCTCCTCAGAAGGATCTCCAGAGGAGGTAATGGAAGAGTGCTCTGATGTTCAGAGGTATGGCATTACAGGGTCCTTCTCCCAGTCCAGCCAATAACCTTCAAGACAGCCACACAACGTAAACCCCTTTATTAAAAAAAAAATGAGCAGCTGAAGCCAAAACACAACATGAAGCCTAATGGTTTAATATGTTCATGTCCCTAACCTCTGTCCTGTCCCCTCTACATCTCTGTAGCGCCGCTCTCCGCCCTGTCATTAAGATGTCACTGACCGCACTAACCATTTTTATTATTTGGGAGGGAACCCCGACTTTAAAGCCGAAGACCGTCTTGACCTCGCCGGTTCTCAACTCCGGATGAACCGAGTTTCCGATGAACCCTCGCTGTTTTGACTCGGAGTGAAGTCGACTCCTGTTCGTGTTAATACCCGCCACGGGACCGGGGCCGATGTTATCTCGGCCGAAGTCGACACACCCCATATGTTAAGCCACAGACACTCTCATCCACCGCACTGACTTTATCTTCACAAAACCTGTCGAAACTTTTCTGCTGTTGTTTGGGTTTCCTGGAGGCAGAGCGTCGAGTGCTGAGACGGGGAGGAAGAGAGAGGCATGAGTGCTGAGACGTGACACACACGTCGCCCTGCGGCGCTGCCCTTAATGTGAGCCTGCTCATTAGGGACCGGATAGCACATGAGTCATCATAACGTGTTCCCCCGGTGTATCCCCCTGTAAACGTCGCTCTGCGGAGCAGCTCTTATCTCGTAACTCCAGCTGCCTGCAGGGGGGGGGAGATCTGTGAGGGGAAGAGATCCGGACGGGACGGACCACGGGAGAATACCGTCCGGGCCCAAGCGTTAGCGATGCTAACGCTTGTCCGCCGCACTATCACTAACACTCGCTTCTCAGCAGGGACTCAGAGAAGCAGCTGGTGATGTTATCAGGAGCGATGAGAGATAAAAATCTGCTAATTGAGCGAACGGATATGAATTATTAATGGTTGCTAATTGTCTGAAGTGACGGATTCCAAGTTTTTTCTCAAATTTTAAATTGAACTGATGACTAGCACACTTTTTTTCCTAACGCTTGGCTGAAACTAACTTCTGAAGAGAACAAGCACACACGCACGCACACAAGCGCATCCACATCGACCCAGTACCCCCTCCTCCTCCACGTCCAATCTGGCTAATTCTTCTTTATTTAATTATAGCCTTAGGTTCCACAGGCCCAGCGGGCCATCAACGGCCTCGCCGCGACCCACTGCGGAGCTTTGAAAAGACCCCTCTAGGTGTAACCTTGTAGCGGTCCACCCCCTATTCATCCGTGCAACACATTAGCCATTGTCATGCATATTCGGCCTCGTAAACTTGTTGGTAATCGTCCAACAAACGGCCCGGTCAACGTGTTAGAGGACACCGGGAAGGCAGGCGGAGGTGTCTGTAACGCATTCAGCGCTCAGAGATTTATGTCCTGGGATCCTCTGTTGAGCGTTTTGAGGGTGGACCTCGGGGGTGACACCGGAGCGTAAATCAGAGGGGTCCCCTCGCGGTAGGACAGATTTATCCCGGCGAGAGCGGAACGTGTCACATCAGGGGTTTGCCCTAACAGACACCCCGCGAGGTCGGAGGTCACCGTGTGAGAGAGAGAGAGAGAGAGAGAGAGAGGGGGGAGGCTGTGTTTCATCCTGAAGGTTTTCTCGAGTCCTACGGACGGCAGGTTTATACCAAGGGGTTCCGCGTGGAGGACACGTGCGCTGTATCTCTTAAATTAAACCCATGGACCGCGCGGGCGAGGCACTACTGCTGCTGAGGGGAGCACATATGCTAAAGATCTGAAAGATAAACATACACGGAACACATATGGCCTGCAGAGATTACATTACGGGCTTCAGAACTGGTGAGACAGGTCAGTAGAATGGAAAGCTCGTTTTGTTCTCGTTTCTACTGTAAAAGAAGACTTGGGTGTATGATTAGGACATACGTGATCACAATATGTGATTTGTAAATAATAATTATTCACATCTATTTATAAATATATTAAGACAGTTCGATGCACATGACGTCCATGGGACCTCTTCCTACTGACTTGAAAACCGGAAAACCCTGAAAACAAAGACCAGAATGCCATGCACATTGTTTTCAACTCTTCTGAGGTCATACGTGTACAAAACGGACAAACATCCCAACTGTTATGGAGCTAAATAAAGATAAATAAAGTGTGTTGTCACGGTGAGTAATGTTCTAGCGTGTCCACATGTTGTATTGTGAGCCTGCATGCGGTGTTTGTGTCAAAAGGCATGAATCCAAACCCGATCCCATGCATACCTCTGTGGACACCTCCTGCATTACCAAAGGGTTCCACAGGGTCAGGGTAGTGGCTCGAAGGGTTTGACTCCCAGATGAAAGAGGGTCTGCTTTTGAACCCTGGTATTTGCAGTCTACCTGTGCACAGCCTTGAGCAAGAAGCCTTAACCTGCAACGCTTTTATAAAGATAGCTACGTGTGCATGCCATTTAGGAGCAGGTTAGGGGCCAAGGAGTACCTTGCTCAGAGATGCCTACAGGGAGACTGTGGACATTGGGGTTTGAACCCAGAACCTTTTCCTTTTCTGGCCTGGTAGTCAAACGACCTAATCCCCCCCCCCCCCTACGCTATTCACTACACATGAGCGACACACATGGGACTCCTACACACCTTACAGCTTCCTGCTCTGCTCGCTGTCAAGAACAACCACGCCATGCCCCCCCATCTGCCACCCCCCCACCCCGACCCCGGACGGGGGTTGGAGGCTTCAGGGGAAGTGGTCTGAGGGTGGGGGGGGAGAGAGGGGGCGAGTGGTAGTGTTTCCCCAACCCAGTGGACCAGCAGGCCCAGCCGAGGGATTAGGTAAATAAACAGCTCAACGAAAACAAACAGTGCAGAGAGTTCATGCTCCAGAACAAATGAAAAAACAAAGAGATTTATTTCCACCCAAGAGGAAGCGGTCCGCTGCCCTGCTCACGCTGGGCATGTGCGCGAGGAGGGTTTTAATACGTTTGTGTACGTCCGTCTTTCAAAGGTGCCGGCGGAGGTCTTTGAACGCCAGGGGGCTGAGCGCACCGAGAGTAGCTCCGGCCGCCGGTTTCGACGTCTACATGCGGTGGAAAAGCGGAGCGGGTTTCCAGAGGAAAAACAAAAAGCCCCGATCGGAATAACAACGAGAGACCCAATGCGGCAGCATGGCCAGATGGAGCACATGGGAACCCTATGGCGATGATTATGACACAAGCGTCTCGGGGAAAACATCCCAGATAATCCTGCTGATGGATCCCATCTTGTCGAATATTGTCTTGGATATCAAAGCGACCAGCGCTTGGTCCCGTCTGATGTTATTGTGCTCCCTGCGTTTGGGTTTTCACCAGGAAATCATCAAATTGTGCCGCCGGCGCTGCTGAATTACATGTGGCATGGAAAAATTCCATGATCCTCCCAAATTATGGGTCTGGAGACTTATAAGTGTTTAGCTCTCCTGGCACACTCGTCATGTTTCGGTCTGAGCGTCTTTTATCGGCCCAGAAATTGCTGATATGATCTTTTTATTGGAAAGCAACGGGATTGAAAACACAAAACCACATTAAAGACCTCAGAGAGGAATCAAGGGAATCAATTATTAAATTACCGTTACAATATATTAATATATTATTTAAATGTCATTACCTAAATGCATATGACTATAAGTGAAACCAGACGGTTTGGTTTCTGGCTATTTCAAGTTTTGTGTGCCACTTTGCCAAATATCTTCCGGATTTGGGTTGCGCTTGACGTAGGTACACCAACCTAAATCTGAAATCCATTCAAGTCCCTGAAAGATCTGGGACTTGCCCGAACATCTAAAAGGCCACATTGTGTGACGAAACCAAGCGTAAACCGAACAGCCCATCGCTTCCAGGAGAAAGGGAGGGAAAGTTGGAGATGGAAAACAAAGAGAAATAACTCAATCCCAGTCAGAAGCTACAAGGGACAAAAACAAAAACAACTGTAATTCTTCAAACCGCTGTCCCCAGTTTCCTTGGAGAGCAGCGGTTCACAGAACTTTTGATTGAGCAGCTCTACTGTGTTTCCTAACAGGGCCGACAGCCAGAGAACACCTACGACATGACTATCCCCGAGAGGAGGGGTGGAGAAGGAGTGAGGGTGATTTGGGGTGAGTCTTCGAGGTGACAGGGGTGAGGACGTGAGATTGAGAGGGGAGAGGCTGGGAGAGGATAAATCCATAGCCATAGAAGCAACCTATTCAAACGCCCCTACGCCACTAACTCAGCCATTCACAATGAAGGACCACATGTGAGCAACAGTTAATGTGGGGTAAGAGGGGGGATTAGTGATGTGGCTTTCCTAAAGGAACCCGCTGGCCCTGTGTCTCGTATTAGTGTTGGAGCAGTTGAACAAGGACGGAAACCATTCTTAAATTTGTGAAAACACTGAACAGGGGAAGTCATGGGATCTGCGGACCCTTACTCCGCTGGTAAAAGTTAAGCTCATTTGATGGGTTAAAAGATTCAGATGTCACATGATAGATTCCTCTGGAGGGGAACTGGTGACTGTGTGCAGGGAAACACTAAGCAGATCAGGGTCTCCCGGGAGGGATTACTATTCATGACGGGGGTAAAAGGAGTCCTGATAAGGCTTAGATTGGCAAGGAGGAGGGCAGGGTAGACCAGAGGTAAGGGTGTTTGAGCTCTCATGACAAAAAGCTTCTTGGCTCAAGCCTGCAGCCTATCCTTGGCCTATCTTTTGGTGTGCTTGAGCAAGGCAGCCAAACCCTATCAAGTCAGGTCCATTTCCTTTGAATTGCCCTTGGTCCCAGTGACAGTCTCAAAGGGCTTCCAAGGCGAAAACCTTGCCCCCCAATGAGCAACGAAGAAACCTTGAGAAGGGCAATGGGTGCCATAAGGGACAGAGAGACAATCTTTTCCTTAATGACCTGACTCGGCCGTCTCACTGCATGCAGTTTTCCCCATGATTGGCTAATTTCTGCATGCATTTAAAACCAGTGTGTCATAATGAACAAATGTATACATTTCCAGCATGCATAAATATTGCAGCATAGAACCTTTTTTTATTCATACCTCGAAATCCAGAACCCGGGTTTTTAACCCAGAACCCTTTTGATGGGCGTAAAACACCCTTACCACCACTAGACCATCCTGCCTTAAGCCTACTAATGCTACACTTCTGCAAAAACTGATGTTGGAAAACTGCAAGGTAATTAAACATAGCGAAATATTTTAAGCACTGCTTGCTTTTACTTGATCTTCTCCCTCGTACTTGAGGCGTGAAACTAGAGAAGCCCAGAAGCTTCTTTAAAACTCAAGGGGGAACATCGGCCCGAATGATAAGGCAGATATACCAGCTCTATCGCTGAGCTTCACTTCCCGATCCATAATTCATGAAGGATACTGGTAGTACACTGTGTACAGTACACCATAACCGAGTCCACACTGATATGTTCATGTGTTCTCACCATTCCCAGTTTACCATTCCCCTCCCGGAGAAAACATGCATCCCATTCCAAACAACTACATTTAAAATTGGAGGCGAAAGCCTTGCTGGAACAATATCTCACACCGAGCTGTTTTTTTCTCCTTCTACATTCTGTGTGGCCTTTCTGAGAAGGTCTTCAGGGCAACATGATGTTGGTTGGACTGACATGATGTTTAATGGTAAAAGTCTCGTTATTGTGAGTTAACATAAGACCACATGGCTGAATTCCAACCGACTGATGATATATGATAATAATACATATCTATAAACATATGGGTGTGTATGTTTGTATTATTGCTGGGGGGGTTCATGACTGGTGTATGTGTGTGTGTGTGTGTGTGTGTGTGTGTGTGTGTGTGTGTGTGTGTGTGTGTGTGTGTGTGTGTGTGTGTGTGTGTGTGTGTGTGTGTGTGTGTGTGTGTGTGTGTGTGTGTTTGTGTGTGTGTGTGAGTGTGTGTGTTTATGAATGTACAGTATGTATGTGTGTGTGTGTGTGTGTGTGTGTGTGTGTGTGTATGTCTGTGTGTGTGTTTTTTGTGTGTGTGACATGTCCGGGGGTGAGGGCCAATTCACAAGGAGCTCTTCAAACACAAGGATCTGAAACAGCGGCTGAGAAAACATGGAAGCACGATGTTCCATAGAGCCCTAATGAGAACATATGCGACGAACACGGAGCAGCCAGGCCGGATGAACTTCAGGGGGGAAACACGTCACGGATCTGGACACACTGGGGCCATCTTATCTCCTCCTCTACTCTCTCCCCTCTCCCCCCTCTCCTCTCCCTGATCCATTAACCGAGCAGGGTGGTACCAGACTCCCTAAGACCCCCGGCCGACAGCGGCTGGGAACTAATGAGTGAGCTCATGGATCAACAGCTGGACTTCCTTGGTGGAGCTCTGGCCACCGACGGAACCGCCCAATCATATCGCAGAGAACTCGAAGATTCTACAGAAAAGCCCCAGCTAGCCAAGAGAACAGAAACACAAACAAACACTGACTGGAAGATAAGTATTTCAAAAGTACGACGATTGGACTTTAAATGAACCTGATGGTTTAAAACGTGCGTTTCTTTCAAAGTGACTAATGCTTTCCTCTCAAATTGCCTTTTCTCCAAAGAATAAGTTGATGAATGCGTTTTATTATTTAAACACTCATAACTTTTTTATCCTTTTGAAACCAGGTGAAGGCTGCCTTGAGAAGATTCTCAGTCCAGGAACAACAACAAATTCCGCAAGTTTTTTAGGGTTCTGAGTGCATATAAAGTGCCCCATAAACACCCTATCTCCTGAACAATAGAGGCCATAGATGAGGCAGCCCAGTCAATTTGCTCTCGGGACACGAAGGGAAACGAGGAGCGAGCAGTATTTTGGTTGGTTTCAGTTCAATCCTGGACCGACTCGCCCCTCACTTCTCCAAACCGATCTGGAACAACATGAGACAACGTTAACTTTAATGATCTGTAGAATTAATCCCAACTTCCACACCGATGATTTACGTTTAAAGAGGTTGAGAGAGTTGATCCTAGCTGGACCCTAAGCCAAATTATTCAGGCATGAATTCATAAAATATGGGAATGGATGTTGGGAAGAAACGCTTTGTGTCCCGTGTAAAGAGGACAACCTCAGGAAATGCGACGGTCCAAATCCTACAAACAGAGAAATCTGTTTGAAGTTATACACGCTGGTCTCTAGCGTGTGTTGTGTGAAGGCACATGGACTCACAGTAAATCAAACAATGCCGTCGAGCGTCTTTAACACAAAACTGTAGGAAACACAGTTCCCTGGGTCCCACTGGTCGAAGCCCTGTCCTGTTCTTCTGTGTTTTCAAGCGGGAGACAGGATAACTTATCACCGCCTAGCATGTCTGTGATTTCTGTCTCGTCAACGTCTGGCAACCCGTTCGACAGAAACCATGCCAGGAAAACTCTCTTCCCTCTCCTCTGTACTTTTATTCCCTTTCTCCAGCATACGGTTTCATGATTTCTAAACATAACCTCCGCCTGAAACCGGTCATAAGTCATTGATCTGTTTTTGTGCAGGTATTGCCAAATTATTGAGCAGAGCAGTGAAACTTCCAGCTTTTAAGTGTGACCTTTACTCCACCAAACAATGTATCTAATCTTGATAAAAGTGATTGTATGTATGTGATTTGCGGCTTAAAAAATACCATGTTATGAATCAACACTAAAATAGCTGCAGGGCCTGAGTGAACTATGGAGTGTTATGGTGTAAAGTTAAGTAGTCTTATCAAAAGATGCGTTATGTTAATGGTTATAAGTATGCTTTAACTAATATTAAAGACACTTAAAACTATAATAATAATGAGAACAATGTTACGTGTCTTTAGCAGGATAACTACTCAGACCTTCAACATTCATAGGTCATCGAAAGCCTTTTAAAGAGAGAACCAGACATTCCAATCAGACCTCAGGAATAGCCCCCTCTATAGTCAGACCTAGGGTACTGCGAGGAGGCTTTCTGATTGGCTGAAATTGTGTCACTAGTGGTGTGGACAGGCAATTAAAACACATCATCATCGTCATCATCATCGTCTTCATCACCGTCATCATCGTTGGAGACTGCAGGCTTTGTTTGCAGAAAACCCAAAAGTTCTCATAGAAAATGTATGATTAATGACAACGCATAATGAATTAAAAACGTGAATAATGCATGTTGCCCCAGACATCTTAAGACCTTAAGTCTAAAGTAGGCAGAAAGGGTGCTTATTGTTACAGACAGAGTGACATCATACCAACGGCCACGCCAAGAGAAACATACTGCTTACTGCACAAAAACATACTGAAAATACTGAGAAATTACCCAACGGCAGTCCAAACCTACCAGCGAGCCGTGCCATGACTCCAGCACGACGGATTACAGTCACAAACACACACACACACACACACACACACACACACACACACACACACACACACACACACACACACACACACACACACACACACTTACACACACACACTCACACGAGAAGATTGAATTAGCCACCCCAGTCGGTGTTGCTCCAGCGCTCCGGAGCAGCAGGCATGACCCGGGAAAACCACACGCATCACAGCCGTGTTTTCATACAACCCTGGCCTGAAAGCACAACCTGGGAGCCCCCGCAGCCCAGCCTGTGGGGATTACAGAGGAGAGGGTTACCATAGAAGGACCAGGCCCTCCTGCGCACGGCCCTAATCAAAGGGGAAATTAAACAGCATTCCTCCGCTGAGGCTATCCTGGCGTGGGAGATAGTGAGGCAAAATGAAAGACAATTGTTCTGGCCCGATGACAATTTCCTGGCTTGCTCTCCGACGTTTCGCTCACTCCCGCTGATTTATTTCGTTGAAGGGGGGGAGTGTCTGTGCTGAGGCGGATGGTCGGGGAACTTTCTAGATGCTTCTCTACTTCTCATCAATGAACACTCACACGTAGAGACGCAATGCACACTAGGGATGGGCAAAATGATTCTTTTCCGGGAACTAGTTCTTTCAGTTCAGTTCACTATAACGATTCGTTTATTTGATTCGTTCGTTTTGATTCGTTCGTTACGTCAGATTACATCTTAAAAAAAATAAAAAATAAAAAAAATGTTTTTTATAATTGGTCGTGGGTCCGGATGGGACCGTCAAGACCACAGTCCGCCGTTTGGAGATGCCTGCTATATAGTATGTCGAACGTCCCACCAATATTTATACCACTTGCTTACTCTCTATATTTCATTCATGGTTTTACATTTATAATTTTATTTTACTTTACATTTAATTCTTCATTGTTCAGGCATTACAGAACTTGCATGGTCATAAA